>NC_040899.1:1641726-1649226 GCF_900634795.4 Betta splendens | reverse complement strand
CGCTCCAGCTGCCGGGACCAGAATTGCTGCCGGGACCAGACCCGCTGCCGGGACCAGACCCGCTGCCGGGACCAGAATTGCTGCCGGGACCAGACCCGCTGCCGGGACCAGACCCGCTGCCGGGACCAGAATCGCTGCCGGGACCAGACCCGCTGCCCGGACCAGACCCGCTGCCGGGACCAGACCCGCTGCCGGGACCAGACCCGCTGCCGGGACCAGACCCGCTGCCGGGACCAGAACATCAGCGGGCGTCAGCCTCTTCCCTTCCCCACAGCCACACGAATGGAGCAACCTGAAGCCAGAGGAGCTTCCTGCCGTTGCCATGGCAGCAGAGCCTCATGCTGCGTTCACTGTCCTTTAATTGACCTTAAGTTTTGCCTGAATGGCAGCTGCAGAAAGGATCAACGGGAGTGAGAGCAGCCGCCCCAGAGGCTGATGGTTATCAGACACCCGCTTCGTCAGCCCTTTGTTCAACCGCATTAAGGAGCAGACGCAGGTGACGAGTGGAGGCGAGTGGGGAAAAGTGTGTTCTGGGCGCAGACACAAAGTGAATTGGTCCACAGGTGGAGACGAGCACCCACGTCCTCATGCTCCCACTAAGCTGAGGTTCTGTAACAGCAGAATCAATGCCATGGGTTGAAATAAAACGAGAGACACCATGTGTCAGCACGGCATTCTGGGAGCTGTAGGCCTTTACACTGCTGCCGGAGATGTAGGAATGTAATGAGCAGCAGGAACACAGACGCACTATCATCCTCTGAGGGGATGGAGCTGTGTGTGTGTGTGTGTGTGCGTATGTATGTATGACTGTGTGTGTCTGTGTGTGCATGCGTTCATGTGCGCGTGCATGTGTGTGCATGTATGTCTGTGTGTGTGTGTGTGTGTGTGTGTGTGTGTGTGTGTGTGTGTGTGTGTGTGCGTATGTATGTATGACTGTGTGTGTGTGTGTGTGTCTGTGCGTGTGTATGTATGTCTGTGTGTGCATGCGTCCATGTGTGCGTGCATGCGTGTGCATGTCTGTGTGTGTGTGTGTGTGTGTGTGTGTGCGTATGTATGTATGACTGTGTGTGTCTGTGTGTGCATGCGTTCATGTGTGCGTGCATGCGTGTGCATGTCTGTGTGTATGTGTGTGTGTGTGTGTGCGTATGTATGTATGTGTATGACTGTGTGTGTCTGTGCGTGTGTGTGTGCGTATATATGTATGACTGTGTATGTGTGTGTGTGTGTGTCTGTGTGTGCATGCGTTCATGTGTGCGTGTCTGTGTGTGTGTGTGTGTGCCTGTGCGTGTGTGTGTGTGTGCGTGCATGTGTGCATGCGTTCATGTGTGCGTGTCTGTGTGTGTGTGTCTGTGCGTGTGTATGTATGTCTGTGTGTGCATGCGTTCATGTGTGCGTGTGTGTGTGTGTGTGTGCGTATTTATGTATGACTGTGTGTGTCTGTGTGTGTGTGCGTGTCTGTGTGTGTGTGTGTGTGTGTGTGTGTGTGTGTGCCTGTGCGTGTGTGTGTGCGTGCATGTGTGCATGCGTATGTGTGAGCCAGCTTCTGCTCTGTTGACCTTTGACCTTTCTCCCTGCCGGCCTCTGTCACTGTTTCACAGCTCCGTCTTCGCTGCCAGCTTCTCTGGTCAAAGGTCACTGGGGGTGAAGTCCTGCGTGTTCTTTATCTGCATGTTCCGTTCACTGCAGCTACAACTGCTGCAGGTTCTTTCATTATTGCCCCTTATTCCTCCTGTGCCGCTGCCTTTGTAACAGGCTGTCACAGGCGTCTACTGTGGTGACCTCCAGGCTGCAGTGGTGCAGCACAGACACCCTGCAGAGCGGAGCTGAGAGCAGGAAGCCTCCTTCATGTGCGCTTCCGTAGGACAGTGATTGTTATTTGTGGAGCTCATTGTGACACAGTAAAGGGCAGCGCCACGAACAATCGATTCTATTACCAGACTCTAATGTGACACGAGGGGGGAGGAGGCCGCAGGGGGAGGCTGCCTGTTCACTTTCACTCTCTACCATTTGTTTGCCTGTTTGTCTGCTCTGGGAACCAACACAGGCGGAGGAAGAGGCGATGGAACCGAGGCGACGGAACCGAGGCGA
The DNA here is from genome assembly GCF_900634795.4 of Betta splendens. Classification (NCBI taxonomy): domain Eukaryota; kingdom Metazoa; phylum Chordata; class Actinopteri; order Anabantiformes; family Osphronemidae; genus Betta; species Betta splendens. The sequence continues at coordinate 1,647,138 of NC_040899.1, read as the reverse complement.
CGGAACCGAGGGGACGGAACCGAGGAGAAGGAACCGAGGCGACGGAAGCGAGGAGACGGAACCGAGGCGACGGAAGCGAGGAGACGGAACCGAGGCGATGGAACCAGGGAGACGGAAGCGAGGAGACGGAACCGAGGCGACGGAAGCGAGGAGACGGAACCGAGGAGACGGAACCGAGGAGACGGAACCGAGGCGAAGGAACCAAGGCGATGGAACCAGGGAGACGGAACCGAGGAGACGGAACAGAGGCGACGGAAGCGAGTAGAAGGAACCGAGGCGACAGAACCGAGGAGACGGAACCGAGGAGAAGGAACCGAGGCGACGGAACCGAGGAGACGGAACCGAGGAGACGGAACCGAGGCGATGGAACCAGGGAGAGGGAACCGAGGAGACGAAACAGAGGCGACGGAACCGAGGAGACGGAAGCGAGGAGACGGAACCGAGGCGACGGAAGCGAGGAGAAGGAACCGAGGCGACAGAACCGAGGAGACGGAACCGAGGAGACGGAACCGAGGCGACGGAAGCGAGGAGACGGAACCGAGGCGATGGAACCGAGGAGAAGGAACCAAGGCGATGGAACCAGGGAGACGGAAGCGAGGAGACGGAACCGAGGCGATGGAAGCGAGGAGACGGAACCGAGGAGACGGAACCGAGGCGAAGGAACCAAGGCGATGGAACCAGGGAGACGGAACCGAGGAGACGGAACAAAGGCGACGGACCTGAGGCGACGGAACCGAGGAGACGGAACCGAAGCGATGGAACCAGGGAGACGGAACCGAGGAGACGAAACAGAGGCGACGGAAGCGAGGAGACGGAAGCGAGGAGACGGAACCGAGGCGACGGAAGCGAGGAGAAGGAACCGAGGCGACAGAACCGAGGAGACGGAACCGAGGAGACGGAACCGAGGAGAAGGAACCGAGGAGACGGAACCGAGGCGACGGAAGCGAGGAGACGGAACCGAGGAGACGGAACCGAGGAGACGGAACCGAGGAGACGGAACCGAGGGGACGGAACCGAGGAGAAGGAACCGAGGCGACGGAAGCGAGGAGACGGAACCGAGGCGACGGAAAGCGAGGAGACGGAACCGAGGCGATGGAACCGAGGAGAAGGAACCAAGGCGATGGAACCAGGGAGACGGAAGCGAGGAGACGGAACCGAGGCGACGGAAGCGAGGAGACGGAACCGAGGAGACGGAACCGAGGCGACGGAAGCGAGGAGACGGAACCGAGGCGACGGAAGCGAGGAGACGGAACCGAGGCGATGGAACCGAGGAGAAGGAACCAAGGCGATGGAACCAGGGAGACGGAACCGAGGAGACGGAACCGAGGCGACGGAAGCGAGGAGAAGGAACCGAGGCGACAGAACCGAGGAGACGGAACCGAGGAGACGGAACCGAGGCGACGGAAGCGAGGAGACGGAACCGAGGCGATGGAACCGAGGAGAAGGAACCAAGGCGATGGAACCAGGGAGACGGAAGCGAGGAGACGGAACCGAGGCGATGGAAGCGAGGAGACGGAACCGAGGAGACGGAACCGAGGCGAAGGAACCAAGGCGATGGAACCAGGGAGACGGAACCGAGGAGACGGAACAAAGGCGACGGAACTGAGGCGACGGAACCGAGGAGACGGAACCGAAGCGATGGAACCAGGGAGACGGAACCGAGGAGACGAAACAGAGGCGACGGAAGCGAGGAGACGGAAGCGAGGAGACGGAACCGAGGCGACGGAAGCGAGGAGAAGGAACCGAGGCGACAGAACCGAGGAGACGGAACTGAGGAGACGGAACCGAGGAGAAGGAACCGAGGAGACGGAACCGAGGCGACGGAAGCGAGGAGACGGAACCGAGGAGACGGAACCGAGGAGACGGAACCGAGGAGACGGAACCGAGGGGACGGAACCGAGGAGAAGGAACCGAGGCGACGGAAGCGAGGAGACGGAACCGAGGCGACGGAAGCGAGGAGACGGAACCGAGGCGATGGAACCGAGGAGAAGGAACCAAGGCGATGGAACCAGGGAGACGGAAGCGAGGAGACGGAACCGAGGCGACGGAAGCGAGGAGACGGAACCGAGGAGACGGAACCGAGGCGACGGAAGCGAGGAGACGGAACCGAGGCGACGGAAGCGAGGAGACGGAACCGAGGCGATGGAACCGAGGAGAAGGAACCAAGGCGATGGAACCAGGGAGACGGAACCGAGGAGACGGAACCGAGGCGACGGAAGCGAGGAGACGGAACCGAGGAGACGGAACTGAGGCGATGGAACCGAGGAGACGAAACAGAGGCGACGGAACCGAGGTGACAGAACCGAGGCGACAGAACCGAGGAGACGGAAGCGAGGCGACGGAACCGAGGCGACAGAACCGAGGAGACGGAACCGAGGAGACGGAACCGAGGAGACGGAACCGAGGCGACGGAAGCGAGGAGACGGAACCGAGGAGACGGAACCGAGGAGACGGAACCGAGGCGACGGAACCGAGGCGACGGAACCGAGGAACAGCGGTCAGAAAAGGGAACAGGAAGGACACGGGTTCAACAGCCGTCAGTCTCTGCACAGCAGAAGGAGCAGGACTCATGTGACACATGCAGACTTGATTTATATTTGCAGGAACCAAGCCACGACCACAGGAGCCTCTGACTCAGCCCCACAGAACACGCTATTACTAGTGATATTGTTATTATGCTGCCAGAATAATAATTAGCCTGTGATGACCGTGCAACAAGTGCGTCCGCAGCAGCTCAGCATCGCCTGGATGAGTCACACGTGAGGCTTCTAGGTAATTCACGACGACCCCTGCTTATGTAACACAAAGCGGCCGATGAGCGCGTACTACACGGGCGCCGCAGAGGGAGCGCCGCGGAAGCTGCCGACGACGCCTCGCTCGACGAGCGAAAGCCCCGGTGCCCGTCAGCCGCAGGCGGAACGCGAGCGGGCACCGACACGCGAACGACGTTTTATGCAACAGTTGTCAGTCAGCCCGCATCAGGCGGAAGCCCGCGGCCCCGCACGCGCGCGCGCTGCTTGCCTGAGATGCCTCCGCCGACCACGATCACGTCGTAGGTGTTGCTGGCTGCGGTCATGGTTCCGTCCGGTCGCCTCCGCCGCTCCGCCGAGTCCGCTGGCCGCTGGGCGCGTGGCGCACGGAGCGGCGCATCTGTATTAAAAACTCCCCTGACTCCGCCCACCGGCGCCGGAGCTGCGCAGCTCACGGACCTGCAGGAGGTGGTCGGACCGAAGCGGAACCAGAGCGGCCCAGCTGGAGGTCTTCTCGGTGGAAGGAGCGTCGTATTTTAATGTGTCTAATGTGGTATTTTGTAAATAAATCTACTAAAGGTCTCCACAGATATAAAGGCAACAACAACACAGTTGCAACTACTGTAAGAATTAAAACATTCGCATCTGAAGCCAAAACTGGACAAAGTTAAAAACGAAACGTCCAAACTGTAAAGTCTAACTAGGATCCCGAACCCGGCTCTCTTTGTAGTTTTTTGCTTTGTGGAAAGAGCCTGTTCTACGTGTGATCGTCCAGCTGCCGTCGCCCTCTCGTGGTTGGTTGATGTTCTGCAGCAGAGGCGACTCCGTGACATGCAATGAACCGTGGGAACCGCTAGAGGGCGGCGCTGCTGCATTCATGGCAAGCACGTGTCCGGTTCTCCGCTGCTTCCTGCCGGGTTCTGACCCAGTATTAGTGCAGTTTGGACCATCGTCCAAACGTGTGCGAGGTGATAAAAAAAGAGAAGCTTTGTCTCCTCAGTCACAGGGAAAAGCCATTTTATTGTGTGTGTGTGTGTGTGTGTGTGTGTGTGTGTGTGTGTGTGTGTGTGTGTGTGTGTGTGTGTGTGTGTGTGTGTGTGTGTGTGTGTGTGTGTGTGTGTGTGAGAGAGAGCTGTCACAGCGCTGGAGCCGTGTGTGGGCACTAATTGGACCGACTGGGACTCAGGGACATAATAACAGGTCACAGAGACACAAGTAACCACACACTGACTCACATCCACTACAGAGACAACAGGGTGAAACTGAACCAGAACCTCTGATCGGGTCACGTCTCTGCCGAACTGTTATGAGTCTTACCTCTGTCACATTGGAATTTTATTCTTTAAACTTTTACTGAAGCACAGGATGAGTTCGACCACAGACCTGGAGGTTGCGTTTAACGGCTGCAGCTCCTTGTATGTGGTGCCGAATGTAAAAGGAGAACGTGTAACTAGTTTTCCCACGTTTAACTAAATGTGAAAAAGTCTAAATATGAATGATAAATATAAATCTAATGTTGAATCTAAATCTAACTATTAAACCTAAATGTAAATGTTTACTGTTAAATCTAAATAAAATATTTAAATCCAAATGTTCGCTGATGTCAGATCAGTGACGCGGATCAAACGCCTCAAACAGTGCGCGCATAGCTCCGCCCACATCTGACTGGAAACCTTCGTTTATAGCTTACAAGTAACTTAAGACAACGGCTAGCTAGTAACGTTAGCTAACTAGTTCTCCACCGGCGCAACAGAAAGTCCATCCAAGCCTACGTTCGGCGTTCATGGCGTTGACGTCGCCGGCAGCGGCAGCTCCTCAGCTCGGACACCTTCTGTTCCACGCGTTCAGTCTCTGCTAATGAGAGTTTTACACTCGGCGAACATTTAAGACATAATATTGACATTTCTATTTAACATTTATGTTCACATTTAATATTTATATTTACATGTAACATTTTCACATTTAGTTATATGGGAGAAAACTAGTTATATGTGCATCTTTTACATTCGGCACCACATAACTTTGATGTAATGTAGTAACGGTTTAGGTTAAACATGACGTCACAGGTTTTACCCAAAAGTTTCAGTCAGAAGCAGCCGAAGCCTCACACACAGGCAGCTTCAGCAGGTGAGTGTGTGTGTGTGTGTGTGTGTGTGTGTGTGTGTGTGTGTGTGTGCGCGCGTGTGTGTGCGTGCGTGTGTGTGTGTGTGTGTCTGTGTGTGTGTGTGAGCCAGCTTGTGCTCTGGTTGACCTTTGACCTTTCTCCCTGCCAGCCTTTCTGTCACTGTTTCACCCTGTGATTAACAGCTGTGGTAAAGTTCGTGGACCATGATCCCATTGAAGCTGAGCTGAGGCTCAGAACGACAGACACTAGAGACAGAAGCAGAAGAAGCAAAAGCAGCGGTTTTAAACGTGGAACAATAGAAGCTGCGTGAAGGTCCAAGTGGAGCAGCACGTGGGTTCTGCAACTCTCCTGCGTGTTGAGCCGTGTTGTGTTGCCGTGGAGGCGGGTCCAGACGACCCATAGGAGCAGCTGGAAAATGAGCTGCAGTGAGCGGATGCACATAACAGTGAAGGTAGAACATGTTCTGGTCCAGAGCGTCCAGGCCTCCACCAAGGTGGTTCCCCAAACAACAACTAGCACCCTGGGAGTCAGGTGGGT
>NC_040899.1:1629226-1636726 GCF_900634795.4 Betta splendens | reverse complement strand
GGATTTCTGATCTGATGTCTTCAGACAGACTTCGAGCGCCTGCATCAGAGCGGGATGAACGGAACATGTGGTAAAAAGGTTGAAAACAGAGACGGCGCTGTTTCAGCTTCAAGTGGCTAAAGAGACATGGTGTCGTAACCAGAAAGAAGAGGAGACGCTGGGAACCAGCTTTTCTGAGCTGGAACCGCGTCCAAAACAAGTAGTCTGGCCCGGAGCACGGAGGCGAGCGGGCCCAGACCGGCGCCGCCGCTCGCTCACCCTCTGGACACCTGCACGAATGAAGCTGCAGCGTCGCAGGAACCCACGGCGCAGAGCCAGCGTCCTCTACGCGGAGCTGAGCCGTAAAACGTACGCGGCGCCGGAGCCCGGCTGCTCGGCCCGCGTGCTGCGTGCCACGAGTCCACATGTGGATTCTGTTGGTAGCAGCGGGGAGCGTGTGTGAACAACCCGGCCCAGCTCACTTCTGCCTCTCACGTACAGAACACAGACGGCGCGGTGCTGGTTCCGCTGGTTCCGCTCACGGACATCAGGGGATGTGACACGGGCCGAGACCCCACGGCGCCGTGGACCGGACCTCTGCCCCGACGGGCCCTGCTGCTCCCTGCCCAGAGTTTAGGTCATGCCCCCCCCCCTCCATCCATTGTTTCAGCAGCTTTTAATAAACTAAAGGGCAGATTCCTGAGTGGGGGGGGGGGGCATGGACCCACAGACCGCTCCTCCACCCACAGCCACAGTATGTGGCATGCAGAGTGCCAAGCTCCCCACCCGTCTACTGACGCCAGACCCCCCCCCCACGCGCCGGCCTCCTAAAAGCTAAGCTCCTCACTAAATATACCCCCAGTAAAGATAAGACAAACACTGTGGATTTGTGAGCAGCTTGCAGCCAATGACAGACAGCCACCGGAGCCGCGGCTAAGCTCGCGTTAGCGTTGCAATTTAGCTCTCTGAGAAGCGCCGGACACACAGAGGAACGGACAGGACCGTGGGCTGGAGCTGCTCAGAAGCAGACAGCAGCAGACAGAGCACAGGCTCCATCCTCATCCTGACGCTCTGCTTCACCACAGCCCACGTCGCACGCTCAGCAGTCAGAGCCGCATTCAGCATCTCCTCAGCCTCCGTGCGTGCGTCCAGTGCGGAACACGAGACCATGGACCGGACCAACGGGCCGTCAATCACACCTGCTCGGTCAGAGCTGAGTCGTGCTTGGAGGATGCAGACGTCTCCTCGCTGCATTGACCCTTTCTGATCTGGGGTCAGTAGAAGGCAGGAGGGAAGTCTGGAGGCCTCTCCTTTTCCTCCCTGTCACTCTCATCTCCTCCACTCCCTCTCTCTCTCTCTCTCTGTCTCTCTCTCTCACTCTCTCGTCTCCTGTCTCTATACTCTCGTCTCTGTCTTATCGGTATCTGGTTCTCCTCTTCTCCTCGCTATCTCTCCGGGCTTCACTCTACCGTACTCTTCATGCCCCCCCTTTCATTAGTAACTGTTCAATGTTCTTTTAAACACCGGTTCTTCCTTCACTCTCACTCACGGACAACCTCGAAGTGATGGCTTTAATCTATGCTTCTACCTACCACAGAGTCCTTATTGACTGTACAACATCATCCTCACGTACGCCAGAAGCATGGGCTCCAAGAACAGGCCAAGGCAATCACACAGTCATGGACATAAACGCATCACTGTAAACAACATTAACTATCCAAACACGACCACACTGTGATTAAACTCACACCACACACACAAACACACACACCAGCACACAACGCACACACGCACACGCACACACGCACACACGCACACACCACACACGCACACACGCACACACAAACGCACACCACACACACACACACACACACACACACACACACACACACACACACACACACACACTGTCAGAGCCTGATTAACAAATCCACTGGTGCCCACACAAACATGTTTCCTCCGATTACACACCATGTCACACTGGGTCAGCATCACAAACACATGCAGTCACGCAGAGCTGAAAATACCTGCAATAAAAGAGGAACGTGCACCTGAGCCCAGGGATGAAGTTTAATACGGCTCATGTCACATCACATCACAAAACAGACTGCTGCTCAAAGTCCACATTTTCTATCTTATTTTCTCTAAGCCATCATTGGTGTGTGTGTTGCTGCTTTCTTACCTTCAGCAGCAGAAGCTGAGGTTTCCAGACGGAGGCTGGGATCCTGTGTGTCAACTATTGTTTCCAGCTCCTCTCTCCTGTTTCTACCTCCCTCTCTCACACTCACTGATTGTCTGAGCGCTATTCTCTCCTCCCTCTGTCCTTCTGTCTCTCTCTCTCTCTCTCTCTCTCTCTCTCTCGCTCTCTCCTCTGTCCCACAGTCACTCTCTCTCTGTTCCTTGAACAGGGAAAACGGAGCAGCAGTCTGGATGCTCTGCCTGTGAAGACACTCATCACATGTGGATCGTGACACAGCAGTCGTATATTATACGCCCTTTCTTTTGCTCTCTCTCTTTCTCTCTCACACACACACACACAAACACACACACACACACACACACACACACACACACACACACACCAGCTGACGCAACGACACGCTCCACAGCAGCAAATGGGAATTCCAGCCCCGGACGGCTCTGTTCGCCCCATCAGGAGAGAGCTGACCAAAAGCTGCAGCCAGTTTTACGAGGTCAGGGTTATAAAACCCTAAGCATTTGGTTTATTTAACAACAACTGGCCCCAGTGGCTTGGCTCTTCACACATTCTCTCCCACCATAAGGTGAGGGTGGGGTGTGCAGGTGGGATGGCTGACGTGGTAAATAACCCGCCTTATAGTGTGGAATCCCATTGTGGTAGGTGGTTGGGGTTGTGACCCGTCTCCATAACCTCCACCTGCAGCCAGACACAATAATAAAAAGCATGTTAAGCTTCACTCAGCATGAAAGTTCTGCAAATGTTTGAACATTTCCAATCTCTGTAAGCGAATTAAAATCTAAGATCACGTCATTAATCACAGTTTTTAATAATACACAGGACCCTCTGGGTCCTGTGTATTATTGTGGGTCTGAATCATCTGGTGGACATTTCATTTTGGATTATTTGTCTTCATCTGTAAACAATTACATGAAGGTGCGCAGCCTGTGTTTGGAAATGATGAAAACAACAGCAACGGAGCCCAGAAGAGAGGAGGTATAAAGCGTAAGGGCCTCATCCATCAGCTCACAGGGCTCAACCTGAACACACAAAGGGGACACACGTGGTCGCACGTCCTCTGAGGCCTCGCGCACGAGCGCTGCCACGTTCCATCAGGCCGTTCTCTCTCACCTCTGGAACGTTTCCAGCTCTGCTGGTTCAGTTCACTGAGGGGACACCAGCAGAAAGAAGGCAGCTCCCTGACGGAGGTGGCGCTGCAGCCGCATCATGGAGCGTCCAAGGGAGAAGCTATGGTCAAACAGCACATGTTCACGGACTCAGTGCAGCACGCGTCCTGGTATGCAGGGGCAATAAGGGGAGCAAGTAGAACCACACTAAGTAGGGCTTAGCGGGTCAAGAGTTTAAGAAGCACAATTACCTGAAAGACCTCGGCTGACCCCCAAATTTCTCACCTTCTGTTCCCTCACATGCACACACACACTTTGGACAGAGGCGATTTACAGCCGGCAGCAGAAGACGTCGCTCCTGGAGACAAAGAGGGAGCGGGAGCAGCAGGGTTTGTATTTGGATTGCACGTTCAGACCTTGTAAATGATCACCGCTGTGAAACAGCGTGGAATGAAATGCTCATAACTCACCTGGGCCATATGTGGCCGCCTCTGCTTGTGTTCACATGAGAGGTGGTGACAGGGAGTAAATGGCTTCACATAGTGCGTCCTAATATTGCATTAAGAAAATGTTGGCTGCAGCCAAATGTGAATCCCAGATGCACAGGGAAGAAGGTGGGGTGAGAAGCAGAGGGCGGAGGAACGAGCCAGACGACAGAAGATTTATTGAGTAAAAGGACGGGACACACTGAAATGACAGCGAGCCAGAGAGCGGCCTCGACACCTTCTGGGGGAAGTAATGGATGGCAGCGCTGCCCCTCACTGACAGCTGCTGACAGCTCACTTGTTTCTTCACATAATAAACTCTCCTCCACTGTTTAAGCAGATTTGTTTAAGCTTCAAGTCCGTCTTAGTGATGCATCACTGCCCATTTAGCGTTTTGGAGCTGGCCCTGCGGCCGTTCACGCCAGTGATTGGGCTGCAGGTCAGGCTGCGCCGCTTCTCCCGGCGCTGATCCAGTCCCGCCTTGGCTGTAGGCCGTCCAACAGGCTGCTGCAGGGACGCGACTGGACCTGACATGAGCCACCCGCTCATCAGAGCAGGATTAGCAGGGCAGGGTCACATAACAGCTCAGTCCCACCTGATCTTCATCCTGCGCTAAGAGAATGTGGTGGTGATGATGATGATGATGCTGATGCACCAGTAATAAAAAAACTCCATTTTCTAAAATGTCTCTGTTGTTTCTCACAGTGCATTACAGTATGTGTGAGAGACACAAAGCTGTGCACTGAGCGGTGGAGCACACGCTACTCAGTCTTCATTTGGAAGATTGATTTCCAGCCGTGCTTTCAGCCACAGAGAAAAATGGAAGGAGCTGCAATTCTGGGAGATTTATGTGGACCAGTGTGCAACAAAAAAACATGTTTGCCTCAGAAATGGTCTCCACTGGGAGCCCGAGGCCAATCCAAAATAGTCCCATAGTTGCAATTTACAACAGGTGTAGAATAACTTTGTCCTTTTTTAAACCAGGTAAAATAAAGTGGCAGCAGCTGCCAAAGATAACTGATGTATGATGACTGAACCAGGTCTGGCGTTCAGAGAGACGCCAGTGCAAGATCATGTCTAGTACAGGAATAAGGAAAACACAAGACGAGGACGGAGTCAGTGCAGACCACACTGTCGCCACCTGCAATACTACATGAGGACCGGGAAGCGCTGCCCTGGGTGTGGACTCAAAGGAGCAGTGACCCCCCACGTGCAGCGGGCGGCGGCTGCCTGAGCCTCCGTTCCTCCGCCCTGCACCGGTGCCACAGTCAGAGGAATGGCCGCAATGAGGGCTGTCACGGAAGGCTCAGTGCACCCATCCACACCCTCCTGAAGCTCTGCTGGGATGCAGTACACACAATAATAATAAGTCCATGCTCACATGCACAACTCCCTGATAAACATTACAGCTGCTAAACATCAGCATCTCACAGCAGCCTCACAGCTCTGCTACGACTCTTAGCCTTGTGGAAGTGGAAACACAGACTAATATACTCAGAATCAATTCAAAGTCATGGTGTTAAACTGTTTAAAAATGCTGGTGAAATACCTAAATAAAAGATGGGAAGACGCTGTGGTATCAGTTACTAGGAGATTATTCAGACGAAGGTCCAGGGCCAAAAACCGCTGCTCTGGGGAAAGAGTTCTGAGAAAAACAACATCCAGAACGCAGGTGCTCTGTGATGTGCGTTTGTGTGTGTGTGTGTGTGTGTGTGTGTGTGTGTGTGTGTGTGTGTGTGTGTGTGTGTGTGTGTGTGTGTGTGTGTGTGTGTGTGTGTGTGTGTGTGCATTTGTGCTTCCAGGTTCAGGCCTGCAGCCAATAAACAGAGACATTTCCCTTCTTGTTCTCAGATAACTGTTTAGGCTTCATAGATTAGCCATGATGCCATCAGACAAACATGAGGCCGTCACGCATGCAAGCGCTAACATACACATCAAGCTGTTACAGCACAGTGGACCTGGGCAGTTCAGCAGTGGGTGTAATGAACACAGAGCAAAGTCTCTATGTTGTGCTAAAGGCTGAAAGACAACAACCCATTAAACGCCACACGCAGAAAGGAAACTCCATCAGCGAGCGTGATTTACGTTCACTTCAGTTTGTCAGTGTTTGCAGGTTTGGAGATGCTACAGGTGCCTCTGACCTTTGATACATGCATCATATGTGGCCTAATAAGCTCAGTAATGGGAAAATTATGCAAACACAAAACATGCTGTGTCACTCATGAGACTTGGCTCTAGTGCTGCAGGAAATCAGACTGAGAATGAAGCAGGCAAAAGCGTCTCTCAGTATCACTGGAGAAAAACCCAGAGGAGACGTCTAGTCATGTTCTTACTGTCAGCAAATCCCATAAAACAGACAGGAACAATGATGAACTGATCCCATAAAGTATTGTGTGTGCATGCAAGGACTGATAGACCTGATTCCACTGTTCCTCTGAGCTCTTTACTGTACATCACTGAGTCACACCAGCACCGTCTGAACTTGGCACTGAAAACTAGAGGGAGGCCAGAACCACACCCAGCGACGGTGCAGCACCGCCGGGTCGTAGGTTTCACACAAAACATCAGCACCAATGACGTGGATGACCTTCATGAAGGTGTGAAGCACATGGCCTCCAGTCCACAGTTTAAACCAGACTGTTTCATGTGTGTGTGTGCATTTCATTAGTTGCTGTTAGTTGCTGTGCCATCAAGCTCGACGGGAAGATGATGTGATGGGAGGGTGCAAACAGAGACAGAAAGGAAGCGAAGAGGAGGAAGATGAAGAGGGAGGAGGGGGTGGAAGTTCTCCCTCTGTCAGAAGGCTGATGTCTCAGTGTGCCCAGGGTCTCGGTCTGCCGTTGCTGCTGACGTTGCTGATTTTAGTGTGTGAAAGCAGACGGCGGGACCCCATAATGGCTGGGCTGATGTCATGCAGGGTTTCTGTGCTCAGTCTGAAGGGGCATGAGGAAGGAGGGAGGGACCCTTTGAACAGGATAAGAGTCCTAATATAAGGTGACTGCTAGTATAGCCTCAGAAATGCCACCAAGGCAACAGGAATAAAGTGAAGAAACTCCATGCGTATTGAAGAGGCTTGTTTTATTTGGTCGTCCTGTGTGAGTACTAAAACTTAAATCTGAGGTGTTAGCGAGCGATCCGGCGCCACACAGCACGTCTTTCATTCCAGGACAAATCTTCTCCTTATCAGCTTAGCTGTAATATCCTGAAACGTGTGAGTGCTCGCTGGCCAGAGCTGAATGTGGCTCCGCTTCAACGCCTCGTGTCACATCCCAGCAGGATTCACAGCAGCCACATCAACATCAAAAAGCATCTGTGCTCTCACAGCGTTCGCCTGGACCACTGGCTTGTGTTGACCAGCATTGTCAAAGAACAATATTGTATTTAAATCTTGCGTGCAGTATCATTCTGAGCCTCATCCACACATGACGCACAGTGGTCCTGCTTCTCAGCCCGGTGGCTTCACCTCCGTCTGGGCGTCTACTTGCTGTTGTTTGGGTTTAATGTTTGAATACGCCGTCCAGCCGGCGCTGAATATTGATGTGTTTTGCTGCAACTTAACCAGCTTCGAAATCGAGCGTTCACATCAAACTGGAGGTGAACACAAACACCCTGCAAACGGTGCCCACACAACTCGACTACCATCACTTGCTCTTGTGTTTGTCGTTGAATTATTTTCGGCTCCAACTTTGATTCTACTATTTGCTTTATCTTG
>NC_040899.1:1581196-1629201 GCF_900634795.4 Betta splendens | reverse complement strand
TGTGCTCTCACAGCGTTCGCCTGGACCACTGGCTTGTGTTGACCAGCATTGTCAAAGAACAATTATTGTATTAAATCTATGCGTGCAGTATCATTCTGAGCACTCATCCCACACAGTGGACGCACAGTGGTCTGCTTCTGCAGCCCGGTGGCTTCACCTCCGTCTGGGCGTCTACGTTGCTGTTGTTGGGTTAATGTTGAATACGCCGTCCAGCAGAGCTGAGTAGTTGATGTGTTTTGCTGCAACTTCACCAGCTTCAAATCGAGCGTTCACATCAAACTGGAGGTGACACAAACACACGGGTGACCACACAACTCGACTAACATCAAATGCTCTTGTGTTGTGCGTTGATTATTTTCGGCTCCACTTTGATTCTACTAGTTGCTTAATATTTGTACGTTGTTATTGTTTGTTCCATAATAATGCCTCGTTTAATAATTCCTGGTTTGCTTTTATGTGCTTTTAACAGCTTGGAACACATCTTATCTTTTCAGTGTTGTCCATTAAACTAATAAAGCCTCATGCACAGAAAACAAAAGAACCTCTTTTAAGGGCCAGATGTAATTTTGCCTTTTTGAACAACATCCAAGACTATTAAATATAATGAACCCGAAGAAAAAAACAACAGAGGAAAGGTAAAAAGAAAATTGGCAAAACAAAACAACCAATGAATAAAGAGCAAAAAGGCACTGAAGAAGACCTGATCTGACCAGCCAAAATCTTGTGGATTTTAACTTGAAACCTCTGAAGGAGAGCAGAGCAATTAGACAGAGAAGAGACAAGTGTGGGTTCAGAACCTGAACCTGCAAAGAGCAGCTGGAAACCATGAAAAAGGAAACACACACTTGTACAGTGGCCTGTGTCACTGTTCATGCATGGGCTCCTATTTCTGCTTAGGTTTGGCACAGTGTGTAATATAATAATAATAATAATAATAATAATAATAATAATAATAATAATAATAATAATAATAATAATAATAATAATAATAATAATAATAATAATAATAATAATAATAATACAGGCAGCCGTGTGTCCTGTTAGTCTCTGTCCGGCCCCTCTTTTACATTTGACTATTCCTTTTCACTCACTTGATTATTCCCCCATTGGCTCACTCCTTCACTGAGTCATCACAGACAGTGGTAAAATGTAAATGGACTTTTTAAAATTCTAAGCACATACTGTGAACTCCCTCCCTCTGCTTCTGAGTTCCTCTCAGCTCTGTTCTGTTTGATGGTGTATGTTCCTGGAGGTCATGGTTTACCTTTAAGGAGTCCTCGGGCAGAACTGGAGGTGCAGGGTTCTCTAGCCAGTTAATGCCAGCCAGGAAGGCATGGTAGTCAATCTCTTCCCCTTCTGCAAACCTACAGCACACAGGTACACACTGTTTGGATCTGTCTGACAACAGCTCCTGCTTGATTTATAGGAATCTGCACTTTTCTCAATGTTTATATTTTCAGGTATTCAATCATATGCTGGTTCACACATTTTTCTTTCCTACCAAGGAGTTTCCAAAGAATAGGGTGAGAGCTTGAACTTATGTGGCATTAGTGGGAGTTTACCTGCTGAACAGATCTCCAAGCAGGTTCTCAGGTAGTGGAACGTGGAAAGACTTACAAATGGTTCTTGTGTCTTTGATGGAGAGACGTCCGGTTCTGGACAACCAGAAAAACAGGGACAAATGTAACTATGAAAAACTATGAAAAAAACTGCAAGAAACGAAGACTATAAAAATGAGGCTGACTACACAGTCCACGTACCTAAAGTACTTAAAGAGGCCATTTGAATGAAGCCCATAAAACCTAACAGGCTCCTCAAGTTTAGAATAAGCTCCACATATTATAACTTCATAAGAACCATTAAACAGAACCTCCTCATTAGTTGGTGCTGACACGTGGCTCTGGAATCTATACCATTAACTACTGCACCTATATCAGTTTATGAGTCATAGAAATACGTCCTAAACTGAGTTTGTATGGAGACAATGTGTGTGTGAGTCAGAGGGAGCTTGTCCCCTATGAACACATTTGTTTTCTCAGTAATGCATGACAGTCCAGAGGCCCATTCTCCTCATGCCATCTTCATTACGAGGACGCTGATGAACTAATTAACTAAGAGTGTCAACACAGCCATAAAAACACACAAGCCAAGCTTGACCTTGTGGCTCTGCTGCACATTTCCCACATGTGTGGTTGCATGTTTGACTCTCATATACATGCATCAAACGTTTTTTCTATTCAAAAAGAGAAAGAAGAAGAAGTGTGTGTTTGTGTGTGTGTGGCTACATCCCACACTGGTCTCAGGATTCCATCTGGTTTCAATGCTCCAGTCTCACGCTGCTGGAACTAATCGCTGCTAGAAGATATGGGGCCGCTGGCTGCACGATTGATGTCTTGTTGTGACGCTCGTGTGTGTGTGTGTGTGTGTTTGTGTGTGTGTGTGTGTGTGTGTGTGTGTGTGTGTGTGTGTGTGTGTGTGTGTGTGAGTTCGTGCGTGCGTGCGTGTGTAGATGCGTACACATGCTTATGTGTGTGTGTGGCATGGGTGTCGCCTACCTGTGTCGGTCACGATAACTAAAGGCTCTGCTCAGCTCAGGAAACTCTTCAAACGGTTTCTTCCTGAGAAGGTCCTGGACCACAGCCAGCACCAGGCTCACGTCTGCCTCAGGCTCCTCCCGCACTGAGAATTGTCGGCCCAGGGCCAGAACCTCATGCTCTGACAGACCAAAGTCCAGGCCCACCAGCAGGGCCCTGCAGTAGATCCAGACCTTGTAACCAACCTTGTGACTATTGGGTGTACTTGTACTGTATTACTCATTTACCTGAGTGAGTCGTAGGGGATGAAGCCGGTGTTGTTGGGGTCACTGATATTCAGAAACTTCCTGATCTCAGTCTGCTTCTCCTCAGGAATGGAACGGAGTTTGCTGAGAATCATGCCCACGTTGGATTTGGGAAACTTGGACAGTGAAAAACAAAAATTCTTTACTTACATTTATGTTTGTACATTTATGCATGTTTATTGCACAAACAGAAAGAATGGCTGCTTCAAAGCAAGACTCGGATGTAAACTGGTAAACCATGCTAAACCCAAAACAGACTGTGCTTCGGTGAGGCTTTGATACAAAATCATGCATGACCTGTAGAAAACAACCTTTTTTTCTCCCACCTCCTCAGCGTGTTGTTCCATGTACTTGAGGGTGTATTCATCAGCATCCACAAGCTGGAAATCCTTATTGTTGAGGCTCAGGGCAGCTCCCACATACAGATCCTGAGCTGTAAAGTACTCTGACAGTTCCCTCTTGAACAACTCCTGTCCCGGTTTCTTCACACGACCACGCACCAGAAACTTACCACCGATCACACCTGGTGAACCATGTGAGAGGGAAAGACAAACATACAAAATAACTTGATCCACAAAGGAAGAGCAGCATTTATTCTGATCTCAGGTTTTATATCACTTCGGCAAAGTTACATTACATTACACGCAGTTGGAGCAATGCTGATAAGTTCCTGACCCCATTCCTTGGAGTTTCATTGCACTTAAAATACTGATTTACATTAATGGGAACGTCTCCTTCCTTAAAAAAATATGACTATGAGCTAATCATTTTCAGAAGATTCTGGGAACTGAATCTGAGCGACCTAATGCTTACCATAAGGGTAACAGATTTGTATCTCATGTCCTACTTGTCCAGACAGAGCTGTTTACCTGAGTTCCTTTGTGGTCGTTCATACACGCTGATGGAGTCATCGCTGAGGTAAAAGGAGATGATGAACAGCCTCTCACTGTCCACCTGATTGGTGCTCAGCAACTTGGCGCGAAAATTTAGTACATTACTGTTTAGGCCGCATCTATAGGGACACATGCACTGTGTGTAGAACACAGAGAAACAAATACAGTATAATCTGACTGTGACTGTGACTACAGCTCATCCAACCTGTCTTTCTCCATAAATTTCTGAAAATCCTTCTGCGGGGGCTTGGGTAGCAGGCCATGGCAGGAGCTTAGAGAGTCCTCTTCTGATCCAAAGCCATTGTAGGGGGGCAAAAGCCTCGGGGGCTCAGTGACTTCTGGATCTTTGTACTGAACCGGGGTGAAGTCCTCTGAGAGGAAATGGGAAAAGAAAACTAAAACACTTAAAAGAAGAATGAAACCCAGGAAGAGGGCTGAAATGATCAGAGGCAGAAGGTAATCCATCCACACAGCAGCACTACAGCCAGCATCTGACTGTAACCCTGAGCCGACTTCTGACCCCTCAGAGTCCAGTGGGAGCCTCCATCACTGTGACCTGTCACTAGGGGCTCAACCTGGTCTGCTACTGTGACTAATGCTGCAAGCCTCAAACCCTGCACAGGGTGCTAGGTGCATCCTGGCTCGGTTTTGCTTTCTCCTGCTACCGTGCAGCTTGAATAACTGAGGAGGCATGGAAAAATACCAGGAGTACAGGGTCCAAGTATCTTATGTCAGGCAGACAGCCTGACAGCTGAGCCCTGTTTGTTCTTTTATCCATGAGTCAAGAATGTCTAGAAAACTAGAAGACAACAAAGACCACTGTGCTTCTGGTCTCAACAATCAATTTTGCAGGTAATAGCTATGCTGGCATTTGCTTTTACTGCCCCCTAGTGTTAGATAAATGAAATGCAGAAGAACAGGGCTGCAGAGGAAGTCCTTAACACTGTCCAGAATGAATCAGGGTTCAGCAACACTGGAATAAGAGACATGAGCCACACAAAATCGTTACCTATGCCGTATTTGGAGCGGTAATATTCTTTGGTGAAATCATCACAGTCGGTGAGGATCACTCTTCTGCCCCACACATTCACCTCCCCGCCTACAGTCAGATCATCGTCCTTATAAAAGTCCTCATGAACAGCTCCGGTCTGCAAAAAAAACAGAGACTTGTGAAGGGAACTTAAATGAGTAGAGGACCTAAGATCTAATATGTTTTACACCATCCAAATGTATCCACTCTTCCTCAGCCAGAAGAGCATTAGAAATCCAGCACTGATACAAGCTCAGGGTCAGTGTTCCACCTCATCCGTTTATCTTCTTCTTATACTTTAACTTAGGGGCTCAGTCTATAAACACCTGCCTATAGAGGTAACTTTAGGTTTGATCTCAAAACTAACACATAACACATAAATTCAGTAGCTGTCGTGTCAGTTCACTGGTAGCATGAGTTGAGACTGGACGTACTTTGAGGCTGTCAAGAATGAAGCATTTTCCTTTACTTGGAGAAGCAAACACATTGAGCACTGTGCGGTCTGTTATCTCCCCAGGCTGCTTCATTCTAGTTGAATGCTGCACACAAACACAGAAAACAAGATATTTACACAAGGGAGACGCATTCTGCATGCAAACACAGATGACTTTTCCTTGAGTCAGAGCAAGAGAGACCAAAACCTGACCAGAATCCACAGAAAAGAAGTGATTGTGGGTGTAGTGACTTCCCATTGGATGGTGAATTCTGGTCGACCTTTCAGACTGACATTTAATGAAGGCTTCAGAACAAACCAGATTGCTGAACTGAAAACATTCACACACACAGCCATGATTGAGGCCTGGCTGTCTTTCAAGATGAATTAGACCCTAGTCGGTAACTGGAGGAGAAAGCCAAATCGCCCGGGGCAAACTGGATTCGACAGCAGTCCTGTCAGACTCAATGAGTTCTGGGTGAGGGGAGGGATGGTGGGAGAGAAATGACAAGAATCCATCCAACCAGAAAGAGAATACATAAAATTATTTGGCTTTGGAAAAAACGTTGACAGTAAAACGACACGTGGAAAACTACTGACGATCAAAACTGAATGCAAGACTATGAACGACAAGCAGTAAAACACATTCTGCTACATGATGTTCTCTAAGTGTTTGTCACCACCATGAAGAATTCATTAAACAATCTGACTTCCTAGCTGACTGTTCTAAATTAGAAAGTATTCAGCAGTTTTATTAACCTATAGGATCCTATTTGCTTACAAACATTGCTCATATTTCCTCTCTCACAGTTGCACCTCCGAGACACTTTCTGCACATCTTAGAGTGGTGTCTCACCTTGGGCAGTTTGCTACGTCGCAGAAATTTGGGGACAGTATCTCTCCCAGAATTAGGGGAAACAACCTCCCGGATCTCTATGGTGTCATCAGCCAGGAAGTAGTGCAGTACGAGCTCCCGCAGGTCGCCGTACGTGCTCTCTGTGTCGTCCCAGAAGCAGTAGAAGCACAGGACATTGCGGTCTTGCTCCAGGAACTGCTTCAGTGTGTCGTGCCTCTCGTATGGCCGGAGTGGCTTCATACTCTTCTCAATCTAGATGAGGAATCAAATTATCAAGTCCCATAAATTTGTTTGATCATTGTTATATTTACATTTAAGTATCAATAAATTTAACTGGGCATCAGAACTGTGACATGAACGGCTACTAGCTGATAATATGAATACAAAATAAAAACAAATACATAAACGCAACAAAACATCATTCACTAAGGATTACTATGAATGGAAGTTTTTCTTTGCTATATCTGTGAGAATATTCATGTGTACAGTATAGGATTAAAGGTCCTTTTAACTCCAAACCGTTGTCTCACTGGCAAGCCTACCTCCTCTCTGAGATTGCTGTAGGGGTCATCAGGTACAGGAATTGGGTCATTTAGGCGTATGCCAAGTTTAGTGAGGAAGTTTCTTGTAAAAGGATCACAGTTGGTCACAGTGAATGTACGGGAGTACAACACCATCTGTTGGTTGAGGTTGAAATGGAAAATGTTGTAAAACTGGCCATCATTAGGTAGAGGCAGTGGGATGCGATGGCGATGAATAAATGTTCCTTCACAAAAGAAGAGCACAACAATGATCAGTGAACATGTATTAAAATGCTTACTATGAATAGATCCCAAACATCCTATCTCACCTTGAGGGATGCCGCTGTTCTTGTACCCTGGCTCCACCACCTGTATGGTATCATCTTCCAGGTAGAAGTAAATGTTACACTTGCGGATTCTGTGGGTCTCATGCTGTGCTTCAGCCACAGCTTCCTGAAAGTATGCTTCAAAACACAAAGCCTGGAGAATCACAGACATTTTTGAAGAAAATTAACCAAAAGACCTTTGGTCACAGAGTGTGAATTAATCGGATCTAATCTGTTATCTTGGTTTGTAATGTGCTAATGAAATGTTCAATCATAGATTACTAGCATAAACCACTGCAAGCGATATCAAAAGTAATAATGAACATGGTACACTAAATGAACCGTGTGGGTTACACGATACTACAGTACCCAGACAGAAGTGGACCATTAAGTCCGTCACCTGCTTGTCAAAGGCGACCCATGACGGCACGCCCCTGCCCTGTCCTTTGGGATACACGGAGTACTGTGGTTTCATCTTCTGGCCAACTAAAGGCTCTCCTCCGATCCCCGGCTTCTCTGGTCCCACCAGCATGCGAACTCCATTAGACACGTCAAAATGCTGGGATTTGTGGAATTTCTCCTTGTCCAGCTGTAGCGCAGCATGAAATCATATGTAACGCCTTCTGCAATATGGGTTTTCCTTACATACACTAACTGACGTCATTTACACGTAGCTGATGAACTCAGTAATCGTCTTTCTTTCCTTTTAGAAAACCTCCTGAAATTATTTAGTTTTACTGTCGTAGCTGTGCTACCACCTTAGCTGGCTTAGCTACTGCGCCTGCAACATCCACGTAGGAAGATCAAAACATTAAATTATTTTTCATTATTGGACTGTCCCGGTTACTTTAACTTCAACGTGTTGTCAATTAACGTTTTAATACAGCTAAACGTACACGCATCCATGTTTAATCTTTAATAATTAAATCTAAACGCTGATCTGTTGGCGTTTCTAGTTTAGCATTAGCTTCAGTAAGCTAGCTGCTATCATCTAGCTGAAATGTAACTTGAGTGTCCGAAACAACCTGAGCTAAAGTCTAAGACTTTACGTAAAACGAACAAAATGTAAAATCTTACGTATTTATTGGGAGAATTTCCCGGTAGAAACGGTAAAGCCATAACGGTTATTGCTAAAAGAAACTCAGAGCTGCTGTAGTCTGTAGTAGTTTAAACTGTGTTGTAGGTTGCTATGGAAGCGGTGACTAGGGACGTTGCCTGGCAACCACACCAATTATCTTAGAGGATACAAGATAACACTTTATTAATCCCACGATGGAGAAATTCTTTTGTTTGCAGCAGCAATAAACATTGGACAACAACAGAATAAACAGTATTAACTGTACAAAAAAAATAAATAAATAAGGCAGAGTAGATTCAAATCCAAAGACATTGTGCACATATTAAAAGTTCAGAGAGTGTAGAATATGAGAGAACATTGGTAGTAATGATATTGGTATTGTAATAACACTGCAATGAATGAGTACATTGTGTAGGTACATATTGTGTGTCACTGTAGTGCTGTGTTGTAGTCAACACGTTCATTCATTCATAATTAACACAGCATAGTCATAAAATAAGTGATTTATTTATTTATTTCATTTTCAAACTTACTTTACAAACCACAGTTTCCACCTAGTGCTAAACAAAAAAATAGATAGATTAAATATATCAGGAAAGCTGACCAAATCAAGTATGACACATCTAAAAAGGCATAACAATACCATGTCTATCAATACTTAACATTCAAATTTTACATCTGAAAGCAACAACAGATTATGGTTTCTGAAATTTAAATACACTCAACATCATTACTGATAGGATGCTATAGCCCCCACCTGCCATGTAAATTCTTCTGTAATATCAGAATATTATATTTCTTTGTGGCACAATCTCTGACCAAAATAAATAAAGAACAACATTGTGAGATTCATGTTTTCTTAAATGATTCGGTATAATATGGATAATTAATTTACCCAGAATGTGGAGCTTTTAAAAAAAGGGCCTGCAGTCTAATCCTACATTCATATCAGGAGTGCTCTCCTCCATGCTCCTTGCATGAAGATACAGTACCAAATTAGACAACAGTATGTGCAGTTTATCTTCAAACATGTATATACTGTAACAGCTAGTCTTAAGTGGACTCCTTCCTGTCAAACCCTTACTGTATAAATCACTCAGCATTTATTTGTTTTAGTATTACTTCTTATGGTTGTTTATGACATCAGAAATGCAGGCTTTGTCATTTGGCAGAAACTAAGATGCCAGACCGAGCAGGAATCCTCCGATGAAACCACTTGTGACAACAATATTTTTCTTCACAAACTCTGTGGACTAAAAAGTCAGAAAATCTGTTAGCTCGTAAAGTAGTATTTCTCATAAACACAAAACTACCAGTATGTGAAATATGATGACACTCATAAGGTCCTGAATGTCTTTTGAGTGAAAGTCATGACACAAACCTCACCTTCTCAACAAATGTGTTTAGTTCTGGGCCTGCTTGATTGGTGCTTTTCTTTAACTGCTTCTTTGCTTTGTTGACATCCTTCTCTACTCTTTTCCAGTCCACTTGGATATAGCCACTATTGTTAGCTATCTGGGAAAACATGCACCAAATAGAAAACAGAAAAAAACATGAACAAATATATTTTTAGGTTCTGCTAAACCTAAATCATGTATTTTACGCCCAGTGATGCAAGGATACCTGCAACAGTAGAAGACCTCCCCCTACAGCTGTAGCAGCAACCTTTCCCACCTTCTGGAAGAGATATCCTGCACACCTAAAGTGAACAAGTCACGAGGTTAAGGTGCAAGTGAGACGCACCAGAAACAGGCAAATCAGTGCAATGCAGAGGCACAGGGTCAGTGGTCTTCAATTTAATATTCAGTACTAAATTAATTGTACTGTATCCAAATAAAACATGGAGGGGAGGCATCAGAATGCTTACCACCCACTCACGCCACCCAAGGCTATCTGTGTGGCTACAGAGTACTTCTCTGCCACGGGGCCCGAGTTCTTTCCGAAGAGGCGGTTCCACCATCGCTGACGTTTAGCATATTCTGTCAGGTCTACGACCTTGTCATAAATCTCCTCCTCCAGATCTGTGTGTTGACACAAACACACAACACGCCCTTCACAAAGACAATACTACTGTAACGGGCTAATCTGTAACTTAGTATGTAGCAACACAATTAGCCAAAAGCTTTAAAGTCCAGAATGGTTAAGTTAGCAACAAAGTCTTTCTGATTCACACGCCACGCGTGTTTTAACGCGAGAGGTGTGTCTAAAGATTAATTAGTTGTTAGCAATGTAACGTTAAAGTTATTGGTGAACGAGTCAAGTTAAGCTAATGCTAAGCTACAGTTGAAAAGTTGACCATCGGGTTATAAGCTACGTCTGAGCAGCTTTTAGCAGATAGAGGTTTGCGGAGACGCCTGCTCGATGGCGCCAACACATCCTGGGTGTGAGACGTGCTCACAGATTTTCCGTTACACCAAAACAGAGAAGTAAATAGGTTGGAGGCCCGCTCACCCTTATCACGGTTCGCCATTTTGGGCTCCGGTTTGTCCTCCGCTGCCTGCACGTCCGGCGTCATTTGCATAATGACTGTCAAAGTAGATTCAGATTGGTTTACTTGTCATGTGCAGGTTAACGCTAAGTAAAAGAAACAGAAAGAATATTAATAATAATATTAATAATAGCATCATCACCATTATCAGAATAAGACTTTTAAGGTTTTATAAACGTTGAAAGGTTATAACTGAGACACTAAATATTATGTATAAAGGTTCTGCATATTCCCACTACTACTACAGACTACTGTGTTACCTGCTTAACTTAAATGTCAAGTACGTTAATATGTACTTAAAATGAATACACTTTTATTTTACAATTGCTGTTAAAATCTATTTGTCAGCTAATTATCAGGATCGTCAGATTATATGCGTGTATCCATGTTCATGTACAGCCTAAGTTCAGGTCATAGTCCAACAAAAATGTGCTTTTATTTTCGCAAATCTGTCTCTTGTTCATTTTAAATTACATTTTCTCTTAACAAATGATTTTCTTACATGTTCATTTTGAGAATGGATTTTACTTTCAATTCCCAGTGCGATATATTTATGATGATTGTGTGATGTTTCTTGCTCTTCCTTAGATTAGATCTATCTTTATTCTCTCATTTGAGCAGCTTTGGAAAATGTCAGGTGTGGGATTAATAAAGTGTTATATTGTCTCACTTTATCATCACTCTGTGGTTGTCTGGGCCACTTTTTTGTTTGTGTGACTTATTCGATCGCTCACAACTGAACAAAACATTATGAAACGTTTGAATCTGTTTTGTTTATTACTTTGTCGGTTATACATTATTAATTATTGAAAGGTGAAATTATACTATCTACCTGTTTTTGTGCAACGTTGCAATAAACATCGTTCAAACTCATGAACAAATGACAGAAATTTTGACCAATATGTTGCCCCTAAATACAGTTACGTAATCATAATACAAGCCGAGGACCAATCACAGGACTCGGGGTGGGCTTTAGAAGCCAACTTTATGTGTGCGTACGCGTGCTCGTTTGCGTGTGCCAAAGACGTCAACTGACGGCAGTCACGTGGCTGCCAACGCCTCCAGCTGATTGGCCAGTGTGAGCGGAGGGCGTGTCCACGGTGGCGGCGTGCGCTTGCCTATGTGACACAATTACAACAACTTTGAGCGGATGGTTGGGGAAGTTTGCGATATTATCAAATAGCACTCACTCCTGAAACCCAACATTACGTCAACTTCATGCATATTTTGCCACTGGAATACACGCTGTGTTGTGATGTACAATGAGGAGTATGGAAGGTAACTTGAAGGGATCATTTCCTTGAGGATTTGGCAAGAATTACGCTACGCCCCGTTTCAGTCCTGGAGAGGTGTGCGACCCTTTCATTGTTTCTGCGTTTCGCCGGAGTCGCTCGGTCCGGTTGATCTTCCATCGTCTATCCATGAAGTCGTGCGGAGTGTCGCTCACCGCCGCTGCCTCTGATGCTGCCCGGAGTCTCGGCGTTGCTGGTAATGACGAGGAGAAAATGGCGTCGGGAAAAGCGACTGAAATCGAAGAGGACTTTCCGAAGCTAACAGCGCAGGAGAAGGCGAGCCTGGCCGGAATTGACAGGTTAGCGTGACCGTCGCGCGAACAGCCTCCCTCGGCTCCCATCCCGCAATGTGTGCGGTTCCTCGCGCAGTTTGAAACAACAAATATGAATGCCCCCAAGTAATACGGAACCGCCTGTGTTGTCTGTCCTCTACTTGCAGTTCACTGTTTGGATTTCATAGGCTTCAAGAAGATGGCGCCAGAACGAAGGCCTTGCTGTTAAAGGTATGCAACGGAATATGCTCACGGTCTCCTCTGCCCGTTATCTCTTCTCATTAGCGTGTATCCCACCTGAAATAAGCGCTACGGACCTCCCAACGCCGCTCTTGCTGCACGGCGGGCTGCGTGACAGGCCGACCTCGTTTCCCCCAACTTTGAAGCTGAACCAGTGAGTGGCTGCTGGAGCAGCTTTCCATTCCCAACGTGACCAGTGCAGAACTGGGCAATAAGGCTCGCAATGAAGCGGGCGTTTGTGCAGTGTTTACCACACGGGCCTAGTCGACCGGGAAACCTGGAGGGCGACATCCACCTCCAGCCTCGTCGAGCCGGAGGTGAAGGAATCGGTGCCGCGCGGGGTGATGGCTTGGGCAGCGTGTTTACCGTAGCGTGCGCGTCGCTAGCACCGCTGGGGTCCGCGGAGAAAGCGGGCTTGACCGAAGAGAACACGGCAAAGCTGCAAGTGTTACTCTGTGACAGTTGCTGTGCAGCCAAGCACCAGGCGTGAAGTGCATCGCTCCAGTAGCAGCGTATTGAATGCATCACCTCGCCACTTGTGTTCATGTGAGCTGCAGACACTCCCTGAGCGGAACATTAGTTAAGTTTACAGAAATGTTGCCCCCCGCAGCCGTCCGTCCACCCGTAACGGCAGCTACTTTGGTTTGTGCGTCAGCCCTCTCAGCTAGCATGTAGCGGCTAGCTGGGCAGTTAGCCCCATTTAAGCAATTCTGGCTCGCGCATAAAACACACAAAACACCCAGTCGACATTATTTAAAGGAAAAACCGACACACCGTGGTAGTTTAGGGGTGCAAACCTAATAGCTGCCCGAGTTTGCTCAAGATGGCGGGCACTGGAAATAAATACACAGCAAACGTTTGCTAGCTAAGTAGCATCAGCGGCTATGCTAATCACCATACGACGAAAAAGCACACAGGCTGAGTTTTCTACCACAGTGGGTTGATTAAAGCGGAAGAAAGAGGCTTCCCTCCAACTAACTACGGCGCTTATGTGTTCGTGCAGCCCGTGTCTGCGCTGATATGTGGCGTCAACATGTGGCTGCTGTGGTTCTTGTTGCAGGGGCTGCAGGGAACAGTGTTTTGTTAGGGTGCACTTTCAGATGAGGCCCAGCCCTGCACCATGTTAATGCAATGTCTCTTGCTTTTACAGCCTGCAGAGTAGTGGACAGTCCCCTTCATAGCTGGGGTGGCTGTGGCCCGGTTGCTAAAGCAGTCACCCATCAGCCCCAGGGTGGATGGTTGTGTGCGTGTCCCAGCTCCTCCCGACCACATGTTGAAGTGTCTATTAGCAAGGCACTGAGCCTCAAGTTGCCGTGTAACGCATTAACTGCACTATAGGAAGGACTAGATGTAGGTTTGCAAGGTCTGGTTGTGGGATCTTTCCTGCAACATCAAGTGCTTCTTTAATTTCTCTTCTGATGAAATGAGTGGTCTCTTCTTATTCCTAAATTAATGAATTAATATTTGCATGCTCTGGAGACTCTGATGTGTTAAAATGTGGGGGAAGGGAGAGTGCAGTTTGAGGTGGTGTTTGAACTGGCATACAACTAGTCTGTGCTGCTGTCCCAATATTTTAATATTATTTTAACATCTATTTATTTAGTGCTAAATGCATGTGTATTGCTTCCTACTGCTGCATATTCTGTAAATAAGTAGTTATAGTGACACTTATTAATGTTGACCTTTATAAACAATGGCAGATTTTATTCCTTTTAATTTGCTTCATAGTTCCCTCTACCTACTGTTGGATTCAAAATTTAACGTTACAGCCCAACAGTTCCACAAACACCAACGTGAAGTTAAAAATGCATTTGTTGTTGTCAAGAATTGCATTATTAAGTGTGTTTCACACTGGTTGTACACCACTTGCACTTGTGCTGCATCAGCTGTTGGAGTCGTTGACGCCAACATTGTGCTCCTTCACCTCGTGTACTACTTCATGCATGGTTCTATCACATGACGCCGTACACACTCATTAAATGTTTAGACTCTATACGACCAACAAAGGAGGCGTTAATACATCCGTAACTGTGCTAAAACTAGCACTTTGTGCCAGAATACAATAGTTCACCCACTTGTTTACTTCAACTTTTTGTTTTACTTTGAGAAGTTACAGTTGATATCTATTATGATTTAGCAAATGTGGAACTAAACAAACTAAATGCAAAATAAAGTTAAAAACTATGGTCTGTTCTTCATTTAGTTGGCTGTGGGTGAATTACATCCAACATAACAGTTCAGTTGCATTAATGCACACTCAGTAAAAGCTCATCAGTGAGGAATCAGTTAGTGGCTGCAGTGTGGTCTGTTGGTAGTAATTTGTTTAGCCGTTGGGTACATACTGACCGGCAGGGACCATATTTAGTCATAGCGCTGGCTGCTATGCAAAGCAGCCGTGGAGGGTTTGAGAAACATCCTCTTGGTTGTATATCTCTGGGTCTGTGTCTGCTCATCTCCTCCTTCATCCTAAACTACTGGTCGCAGCATTAAAGTAAGTCATGGCATTGTCCGTGAATGAGGTTTTGCTGTGTACCGAGCAGAGTCTGTACGCACGGCTTTGCTGTGAGTTGGTCATGGCTCTGTAGCACCACTCCAACTCTGCTCTGCCATTGTTCTTTCGTCTAGGCTGTGAGCTGCTATGAGGCCCTCATCCTGAAAGCTGAGGGAAAAGTGGACCCTGACATTTTCTGTCAACTGGGACATTTCAACCTCCTGCTGGAGGACTATCGAAAAGGTGACGATGTGTAAATGTCCCACTCTGTTATTGTGTCTGACCCGTATCTCCGCAGCCACTGACGGCTACGTTTCAGTATTTCCTGTGTTCTGCTTTGCTTTTCTGTTGCATTTATTGGCATCTTGTCATGCTGCAGTTGAATTAAACACCTTGTACCATTATCTCAAACATTCAATCCTTTTCTTTTATTCATCTTGTCTTTTCCTTAGCAATGTCTGCATACCAGAAGTACTTCAGTTTACAGTCGGACTACTGGAAGGTGAGTAGCTAATATGTGATCCTAAAGCCAATAGTTCATGTTGAATTTTTCTCTATGATGCACAAGTGGTTGGATAAAGGTGACACAATCACAACTGTGTTAAAAGAAAACTTCACCGATTTTCAATGGGGTTTGACCAAAACAGCCTCGGGTAATATCTAAGAATGAAGGGACTCGATCATTTATTCCTCTGCAAAAAGACTCTGAAACATTAGGCTCACAAACTACAACTAGTGCTTTAAATGATAATTTCTCTGCATAGAAAATATGGAGGAACCTAAGTATTCTTAAATACTACCTGAGATCATTGAGACACGTTTGTCTTTTAACTAGACCTTGTCTAACCTTATCTTTTCATCCAGCATCTTCCTTCTCTGTAGCTTTAGCACTTCGACAGTTTCTTTCTTATGACTTCTTTTTACTCAGACATTACTTCAGAAAACCTAGTTCATAATGTACGTGTTTGTCCTCAACATAGTTCAACCTTGATTGACTCATTTATTAAATGGGCAAAGCTAGTAAAGCATATCCATGTATAAAGGCATTTTACGTCTGATTTAGGCAGGCAGTTTAACTGTCAGGTCACTAACACAGCAGCTTCCTTGGGTTCAGTGTAAATGAGCAAAGGATCTGTGACAGTTGAGGTAAATGTTCGCAGTGTGGCATTTAACGTACCTGTCACACTGTACCTTGGTTTGGACGAGGTCCTTGCAGCCTTAACAATGGTTAAATCCAATTTTCACTTGGTAGAAAATGTGTAATGTAACTGTGTAACACTGTAAATGTCCTTTACCTGCAATAAGTGATGTCATTGGTGAGTAAAGCTGGGTCTTGGTGTGTAGTACAGCTACTTGTGGGGGCTAAGAGCATTTATTCACGCCACCCTATGATTGGACGTCCACCAGCCACAGCATTGGTCTTTTTTGTTTTACCTAAACTGAAACAATCTTTTATCTTCAACCACTTTGTCATTGTAAGGGGCATGGTCATGCTGAAGCCTACTTCAGCTGTCAGTCAGTGAGAAGGTGGGGTTCATCCTGGAAGCCACAATAATCTGGCCCATACTCCAGCAGTCTGCCGATAACCGTTACCTGACATCGTTTGACATCGTGCACATGTGGCCGTTCTTTACCTTCTTATCCAGGTGTCAACAGTAATCTTTGCCCATCACACCGTTATCTTCCTTCTCCACAGAACGCAGCCTTTTTATACGGCCTTGGCATGGTTTACTTCCATTACAACGCATTTCAGTGGTGAGTCTTTTCATTGATATGTGTGTTGCGTTGTTCAGTTTTATGATGATTGTTCTTGTTACTTTTAGAAACATGTTTCTTAGAGTTTACTTCTTCTGCTGGTTCTGTTTATCTTAAACACTAGTAGATCAGATTCATTAGCTAAAAATGTGTTTTTGTGTCCATCACGTCAAGAACAACATGCTAATAGTATACACTATAGGTAATATTAACTGTACTTTTTGACCCCACATTGGGGAAGTAAATTCCTCCCATCCCCTGGTGGGCAGCCACAGTACCTGGGACCTTCTGCTTCCCAGACTGATGCTTTTCCTACTAGGCTACCAGGCCCCCAGCTAGTAGGTCTGTGGTCTTGGGGAAAAAAAAAGAATTTTCATTTCAAAAATCACAAACCCAAATTGTCAGTCAGATGACGCTCTGAATCACATCGTCTCACCTGGATATGCCGATGCCTCCTTCACCTCTGCTAGCCTGCTTCTCTACTCTGTTCTGCCCACTGTCTCATTCTTGGCCTTGAAGGCCTCCAGTATTATTGTCCTGCCAAGTTTGTATGCCCACACGTCCAAGGCCTGTAGAGAATCATGGGGGAGGGTTTTTTTTGACGTTGGATTACATCACCAAGAGCTGGAGGCCCAAAGGAATGCTGAATGCTGAGCTGTTAAATAGTGACTGTTTCCTCACCAGTTATTCAGCCTGTTGTGTCTCCTTCCTCCTACAAGAACAGGTGCATTGGACACAATTTTGCATGTTGCTTTGGAGGTATTGAGACAAAAGAGAAATGTGGTACTTCTTGTTTTCAGATGCCCTTTTCTAACATGCAGCATAGTCCCTCCCTGCTTGACAGAGTGCCTGCTCCATTACACTCTCCCAGCATTCAGTTTGGGAGGAGGCAGAGCGGAGGGAGGGTCCAGGACGAGGAGGGGGAGCGGTGGGAAGGGGCAATGGGTTCGTGTGTGTGTGTGTGTGGGTCCGTGTGTGTGTGTGGGTCCGTGTGTGTGGGTCTGTGTGTGTGTGTGGGTCTGTGTGTGTGTGTGGGTCCGTGTGTGTTGGTGGGTCCGTGTGTGTGTGACACCACCTCACACCTGGTGAGCTCAGGAGAAAGGCTTCATACTGACACACGGGTCCATTGTTGTTGTAGCTACATAGTGAGAGGTTTTAGATGGAAATGTGTTTTCTCTGTAGACTGACTTTTCATACATATTGTTAAAAGATAAATCGAAGTAGCATAAGTACACTGCCAGCAGCAGTGTGAGAACCACAACTGGCTTTCATTTACTATAAGCGCTATACATACATAATACGTTGACATTGTCAGGTGGGTCATTGCTTTGAATCACACCGGGTGCGAGGCTGGCATCCTTGCCCAGCTGCAGCACCTTCACAGACCGGCTCCGGAGAACCGCTCACCCACAGTTGACTGAGGAAGAGCATCTGGTGGTCACCACATGCAGAACTCCACACCTCAAGCTGAACTTCCCATCCCTTGATGGGGGAGTCGTCTGTCTTTCACTCACAGTAGAGTCTGGATGTCAGTCTTTGCCCTTCAGTGTTCACTCGGATGTCTGCGTTTTGAGGCACATACAAATGCAGACTGGATGAGCTCCAGCTGAGAGGTTGACAGTAACGACTCCTCTAATGGAATGTAGGAGGGACAGTTCTGGGGATGCGTCTCAGACCATTCTGTCCTCTCTGGCATCTTCTCAGAAATATCATTTTAGAGCCTATTCACTACATGTTGATTGTGTTTCACTCTACTTTTCTATATTTGAGGCATTCACAGCTTATCTTGTTATTGTTCATATCTATATTTGGTATTAAACCCATTGTTTCTCTGTCTTTTTCCAGGGCCATCAAATCTTTCCAGGAGGTGCTTTACATTGACCCCAGCTTCTCAAGAGCTAAAGAGATTCATCTGAGGCTGGGGCTCATGTTGAAAGTCAACACAGACTACGAGTCAAGCTTAAAGGTACATGTGAATGCTTTAAACCTCTGCGATTGTGTTGTTGTCATTAGTTGAAGGCACTGTGCTTATTTTGGCGCAGGTTGTAATCCTGACATGAAGAAGCCCAAGAGGCCTTGACCCCCTTGTGTTTTTATGAACAAGAGCTGGTGCAACATAACATTTGTCGTGCTACATACATTGTGTTGGGGATTTTCAACCATTTTTTTACTGCATTAGCATCTGAGCTTTTAACCACATTTACCCTAAAGTTCTGAGATTTGTCGTGCTACATTCATTGTGTTGGGGATTTTCAACCATTTTTTTATTGCATTAGCGTCTGAGCTTTTAACCACATTTACCCTAAAGTTCTGAGATTTGTTGTGCTACATTCATTGTGTTGGGGGTTTTCAACCTTTTTTTTTTTTATTGCATTAGCATCTGAGCTTTTAACAACATTTACCCTAAGTTCCTGTTATTAAAGTGGTCCGTTTTTAGTTAAGGTTGTGTTTTTTTTCTATGACTGGGGTATTGATGCTTATGGTGGCACAGTATTGCGCTAAGTAGGTTGCACGTGCAGCACGTCCTCACTCCAACTTGGATGCAGCCCTCCCTTTTTGTCCTGGCTCATTTCCACACACACACACACACACACACACACACACACACACACACACACACACACACACACACACACACACCACTGCCCCAGTTATCTACAGAGAGGGCTGGGCACACGTTTAGTAGAGCAGAGATTGAATAAAGGTAGGAAAGGAGGAAATGAAAGGAAATGAAATGAAAGGAAACAGAAAAGGCTAGATGATGGATGCTTGTTTCCACATCTTCATTCTTAGTTTTACCAATGTTTTCCACAAGAAAGCAGGAATTGTTTGAGTTTCTGAGAATATGTTCTGTCCTAATTCAGAGTCAGCCACTGCAGCTGTGTCTATCTGTATTTGATTAGTGGCTGTTAATTTAGCTAATAAGAACAGGTAAATGGTTGCAGTGTTGATCAAATGATGGCAAGAATATATATATATATATATATATATATATATATATATATATATATATATATATATATATATATATATATATATATATATATATATATATATATATATATATATATATATATATATACCAGTGCACTGGTAAGATGATGAGGTAATTGTACTGTAGATCTGTGAAGACACACAAGAGTAGGAGGAGGAGGCAGGAGGAGGTGGTGTGTCTGCACGTTCCAGCTTTGAGGTATTGTGTGTCATCTCTCTGCACTCTCCACTGCAGCCGTCTGCTGAATAGTAATCAGTGACACCAGGATAGAGGAGGAGGAAGGAGGGGGAGAGAGAGAGAGAGAGAGAGAGAAAGAGACAGGAAGGCAAGAAATGGGAAGGGAGGTGGAATGCCAAGCCGACAATCCTGCTGCATTATCTGCCTGCTGCTAAAGCAAGTGTGAAAGAGCAGCAAGGATAGAGGAGAGTGAGGAGCTCTACAGGAGGATGCAGTGTGGGCTTCCAGGAGGAGTGTGATGAGCCTGTGATCTAGGTAACGCATTGTGTCTGTGTGTTTCAGAGCATTAAGATGTGAGACTGCTGATTGTGTGGCTCAGTGTATTCTGAGCAGTGTTGCAGTGAGTGTGCGCATGTGTGAAGCTCCACCGGCCCTGGGTGAAGCACGCAAAGAAAGATCCAGCTGGACGCTTCTCGTGTGGGTTTTTTTTTCTTTATCACTGACCGTCTGTTGCTGCTGCTGACTCCTCCTTCAGCTGTGTGCGGTTACAGCCAGTTTCTGATTTCGAGCTGCCTTTAAGTTCACAGCAGACATACATTTGTGGTTACTGACGTGCAGCACAGTCTTTTCTGGTTTTGTGCTGTGTTCCCCTGAGCTGAGAGTTGTGACTGTCTGGGGACAGGGACGCCGGTGGCTTTTTAAAGGCTTCAAACACTGGGACTGCATCAGATCATGGTGCAGCTTAGTAACTGCAATGGAATCTGTCACCTTTTAAGCCACCCGGGTGCTTACATATTCCCTTTACAGCTTTACAGGATCAGACGCTGCACTTTGTTTTTTAAACGGCGCTCAGGTGCACATGACCTTAATGAAGCTTGAAGTCTGCAGGCGGCATTGATGTGACGGATGCAGCAGATCCCAGAGCTGCCAGCAGAAAGCCAGTGGAGATGCCCTGGACAGCTGTCTGTAGCTGTGTCATGCACCCATGTGCTAATCTGTTTAGTGACCCTGGATTGAGATGTTTTTTCGTAGCGTGCCACGCCTTGGCAGCCAGGCTAAGCCTTTGCAGACATGTCTTTAGTTGAGATGAAGGGATGGGACGCTGCTATAGCGGCTGCACGTCAGCGTTTCAACCTGAGCGATGAGGAGAGAACGAGGAGCACGATGCAGAGACAAGAATATCTGCGGGTCAGCCCCTCCAGCTATGGGCGTCCTCTCACGTTACGGTCACTGGGGTTCACCGTGGTTGGGTGAGGGTCTGCTGGGGATGGGATGGGAGGGAATAAGAATCCCTCTTAGTCTCTATGAGTGCTTCATTCATCATTTATTGTATGAACCCATGTGTTTCTTTGTTTCTTTTCAGCATTTCCAGCTGGCTTTGATCGACTCCAATCTCTGCACTTTGTCCAAAGCTGAAAGTAAGTATTGCTACTATAATTAGCAGAGGCCACATTGAACCCAGTGACACGCTGCTCTGTAATGCAATATTAAATTTGTCAGGGGTTAGATGCAAATAACAAAAGGGCACAGGAACATTTCCACAGAACAATCTTTCCTCCCCGCTGCCGTCTCCCTGCTGAGTCTGCCCAGCACTGGGGTTGCCTAGGAGACAGCACAAGGGGAGACGGAGAAATGGAAGTGCCTGCGTGCACACTGTGATTTCACATTACACGTGCACTCTAGGGAAACTGTCCCTCTCCCCTTGTCCATCTGTTTCCTACTGCTAGACCTCCGCACGCACTGGTTGTCCATGATGAGGTTAATGTAACGCTGTCCTCTTTATAACTAAACTAATCTCTCCTTTTCTGTTTTTTCCCACAGTTCAGTTTCACATTGCTCATTTGTATGAGATCCAGGTAAGAAGCTGTGCTTGATCTTACTTTATTCTGATATTAAACCAGTTCGTTTCTCCGTTTGTGCATGATTCTTTGTGTTGCACAGTTTAAAAATGAGTGATTTTTTTTTAGTTCTTATGCAAATGATTTTTTATGCTCATGCTTATTTCAGCAAGTCTTTGTGTTGACAGCTCTAAATGCAGGCGTCCAACAGCTAGTCAAATAGTCTGTCCCATCAGTATTTGTTGTCTGGCCTGATGACAATCATTAGTCCGTGCAGGAAGGAACCGCTGAGAGCCTGTCTCATTGATGTGTTTACCTTGAGGCGTCTTTATTGTGTGTAGACAGGAAGAGGCCAGAGGGATGTTTCAGAAAGCAGGTTTGAGAAGCCCTGATTTGTAAAGTGAACAGTCATCAGTTCTGGGTGCCTACCAGAGCTCAGACGCTGCCATTCACTGCGTCCAGAATGTGATGATGTAATAATGTAACAAAGAAAACACCAGTTAATGATTCTTTGTCTGGATGAGCTGTCCTTAAACAGAAGGTCATCAGTTTGCCAAAATACCAGCAGGAGAGCTTGGACCTCAGCTTCTGCAAATACAGAGGCAGGAAGCTTCAAGGACTGAGAATCTGTCTCAGGTTGTTTTATTAGAGGAATAATTCAGACTCAAGCGAGTTGAGTTGTTAATGATTAGTCTCACATTCTGGCTCATGATGGAGTGTGTGCTTGAGAACCCCCCCTCGGTTTGGCTCTCCAGGTTTAGGAAGACTTCACTAAACCTACAGTTTAAAGCACCTTCCTGGACTGTTTGGGGCTTAAGGGTCTGTTGGTTGTGGGGATTCTATGTTCTGGTTTACTCGAGGTCATGAAGGTTGGCGAGTTAAAAGAACCTCTGCTCAGGTTTCCCCAACTCGGAGCTGAACCTGCAGTGGACGCAGACGCACTTCCAGACGTGTTGCGTCTGGCCTGTCCTCGTCCGCCGGCCCTCCCCCATGTGTGCGTGTCTGCTCAGTCGTTACAAGTGTGAGGAGGTCTCCAGACTCTTTGTGTCGGAGTCATAAAACATGCTGACCTCCTGTCTGCCTTAAACAACCGTCTCGTTTGTCTGCAGAAGAAATACAGAGCGGCGAAGGAGACGTATGAAAGTTTGCTGCAGACAGAGAATCTTCCTGCACAGGTGAAGGCGACCACATTGCAACAACTTGGTGAGTGTCTCCCTCCACCTTCTCGGTCATGCTTGTCCAGTGGATGTGTGTGTGTGTATGTGTATATATATTCTTGCCATCATTTGATCAGAGTTTTCTCCCATTAGACAGTTTTGTTCTACTTCTTACTTGTTTCCAGTCCTGCATTAGTGTCTTGTTTCTCTCGCTCCTTTACCCCTCACTAATGATGTGCAAGCATCCAGATGCCAAATAATGTGGAAAAGCCGCTGAGCTCATAAATATCAGGTCACTTTGATCTAGAGTTTGGATTACAATCATACGTACTTCAGTTAAATTAACGTTCAGAACACCCAGTGTTTGAAATAATTTTAGTGTGTCTGTGAAACGTGGAAATATTTCAGTGTGTCTATAGGCTGTAGTATATAACTGTAGGAATCTGTGAGCCGGGGGCGGAGTTATATGACTAACGTCAGTTTCTTTCTTTATGTTAACGTCGGAAATATATTAAATCTCACTGAAGCAGTTGCATCGTTGTCAGTCAAGGGCATCTTATTTTTTCCGACTGGTACCAGCTCAGCTGGTTTCTACCAGCAGTGAAGGAGAGGAGACCGGTTTGAGGTTGCTGAAAAGCTGTCTTTGGGCAGCGCATCTCTCCAGGTCTCATATCTAATCCCTCTGACTGCAGCTGCAGTGCTCTGAGACCTGTTCAGAGGAAGCACCGACTGTATGGCACTTGCTTTCCGTGTATCCTAAACATACATTTGCAGCACAATCACAGATGTGATGTCAGCCTGTGCAAAGTAACTTTTTGTCTGAAGTGGATAAAGAGAAGCTGAGAGAATGGAGTGCATCTGCCCTCACACTGATCCATGTTATTGTTGGATGTGTTGCTGGGAGAAAAAGGAAAAAATATTGATATTTACCTCTTTCTTCATGCACATGTCTACTTGCTTCCTTCCACTCATTACCTCCCAGTTACCCAGTTGTAAAACCATTCTGTCTAGCCTGCTGGGGTTGTCATGGCGACCAGTGGAGCTCGCTACAGGTGTATGAGAGCCTGTGAGGCCTGTGATTGCTTATCACTGTCTTCCTGGGAGACTGGTAAATTGCCCATAGCCACTTAGTGTGTGTCTGGTTGGACAGTTGATTGTTGGCTGATTTATGAGACTGTTTTAAAGGGTCTGATGGTGCAAACTCACCCCCTCTTCCTCCTCATGTGCCTTGAAAGAGAGAAGTCATTTATTTATGTTGAATCCATTTTTATCAGTGGTCTTAATACTTTTTAAACACTTGAATCATGAAACCAGGTGTGGGAGTCAAAGCTTCTTGTCCCTTCAGGCTGGATGCATCACACGGTGGAGCAGCTTGGCGATAAAGGCACCAAGGACAGCTATGCCATCCAGTGTCTGCAAAAGTCTTTAGAAGCAGACCCAAACTCGGGCCAGTCCTGGTACTTTCTCGGCAGGTAAGACAAACAAAAGTGTGCATGTGAGTGTGCGTGTGTGCGCGCGCGTGTGCGTGTGTGTGCGTGCGTGCGTGTGTGTGTGCGTGTGTGTGCGTACGTGTGTGTGTGCGCGAAGGGCCTGGATGTTTTTGCGTGCTGTGATTATAATCTGGCCTGCATGTGCTGTTATTGGCTGCTAAAAATGAATCCTTCATAAAGCCAATAGAGGCCTGAGATTCACAGTGAACCTTTACTGTTGGAGTAAGACTAGAATGGATCCATGGCTGATCAGTAAAAAAAAACACTTTGCTTTATGCACTCGTGTTTTTTGTCATAGCAGTTGCTAAGTGGCCCATTGCAGTTTTGTTGATTTGCTGTTGTCTTTGTGTGTCTCTCTCTGCTCCTCCCCCTCTCCAGGTGCTACTCCAGTATCGGGAAGGTGCAGGATGCCTTCATCTCCTACCGTCAGTCCATTGATAAGTCGGAGGCCAGTGCTGACACCTGGTGCTCCATAGGGTAAGAACACAGCTTGGACTGTACCTTTTAAGAGGGAATTACTGCAGCTAATAGTATTTAAGAGCTCAGAATACCTGAAATGCAGAAGCTGCAGTGCGACAGAAGGTATAAAAGATGAGGAGGAGGCGAGTAAGGATCTATAGATAGATCTAAGCTATGCGTTATGTCCCCTGGGAGTCACGGCTGGTTGGGATCCACACAAGATGAGGACCTACATTCTGGAGTGTTGGCAGCAGGTTACCCCCCCCCCCTTTGTTTCCAGGGTGCTCTACCAGCAGCAGAACCAACCTATGGATGCACTGCAGGCCTATATCTGTGCCGTTCAACTGGACCACAGCCACGCCGCCGCCTGGATGGACCTCGGCACCCTCTACGAATCCTGCGGGCAGTTGCACGACGCTATCAAGTGCTACATCAACGCTACCCGCAGCAAGGCGTGCCTCAATACTGCTGTGCTCGCTCAGCGCATCAAACTGCTGCAGGTGAGAAGGCTTCTACTGAGTTACCCGCTCTGTTCATCACGTGTGAGCGTTGAAGTGCTGTGTTTACTGCCAATCACTGGCAAAGCAATCAGCTTTTTATATGCAGATTGTGCTCTTGTCATGTTGATTTCTGTCCACTGGGATATGAATAGTGATTCATATTGATGTTTAAACACATTTGTAATGAAGCACACCTTCATGGCGTCGTACATTTCTCTTTGTATCCGTTATATGTTCACCTAAAGCACCACCTGTGAGTACAGCAGTAGTCTCTGTGATGCCTTTTTGTTAAAATAACGTTCAGCTCTGAAGTTTGTGTCTTACACAATTTCTCCTAGGCTCAGTTGTGTAACCCACAACCAGGTAGTCTGCAGAGTAAGAGTAAAATGCTTCCTAGTATTGAGGAGGCATGGAGCCTACCCATTCCTGCTGAGCTCACATCCAGGCAGGGGGCCTTGAACACTGCACAGGCACAGCAGGTGAGATCCAGCCTCTGCTTAAACGCTAAGCTTTGGAGGACGGGGCCTCCTCCTGTCACTTTCAGATGATTTCTACTGCTGGTGATTAGCATCCTTGGCTAAAACTGACAAATGTGAAATAATCTGAACGTATTGGAGTGAGGTCCATCGTAGTTGAATTCATAGCAACTTGCTGTGTCACACGTCGACTGTTGGACCTAACGCTAAAGGCTACAAACGCATGCTCCATCCAGTGGAGGAAATTAATGCATGTACTGGCACTCGCTGAAATTCACCTCTCATTCCAGCTCTTACTTTTGATTTAGTCTTATTTTCTTCGTCCATTTTGTTTTCATGTAATCTTAAACATTGATGTCATCCTTGTTTGGTTTGAGATGTCTTCTCCAACATCAAAACCTGCTTGATCTGCACACGGACAAAAAAAAACAATCTCTAGAAGAACAGTTTAGGTTCAGTTGGTTCCGTGTGACAGGTCAAGGTGTGATACATTAAAACCTAACCAGACCTTTTCTGTTATCATGAAACAAAGAGTCTGAGGAACAGCTGACTCTGTTTGTAAATAACCTCCCACTAATGCATCTAATTAATGCATTAGCTCACACCATGAATACTCTGATTATGAGCCCAATCAATCTGCAGTTAGAGCAGGGGAACACAAACCACCTTAATCAGAGTATTGTCACACCTGCAATAATCCAAATGAAACTCTTTTGCATGTAATTGTAGTAGCAGGTGTTTGTGTTTACGCACCTCTAATTGTAGCTTGAAACGATCAAATTCCTCACAAACGTTCTCTGTTGTGGATTTCCAGGCCTGCAAGGAGGGAGGCCCGTCAGCCAGTAACCACAGCGACCTGCAGGCCAGTCCTGCCAAGAGGAAGCGCACTGCCAGCCCAGCGACGGTACTCTTCACACATCACGCTTTGTCTTCTGATGCATTTGTATTATTGTCAGCAGTTGAACAGTGTTTTTGTGTTTGCAGAGTGTTACAGATTTGTGGACAAACAGCCCCAACGAGCAGCAGGTTCCCAGCTGGTACCTGAGCCCACAGAAGCTTCAGGTAGGAAAACGTTTGTGTGGAACCCTTTCTGATGAGACCTGGTTGAGAGCTGCTGAGTTAATGCACCACTCTTAAAATCTGCAGCAACTGGATCAGTTAAGGAGCAATCGGACCAACCTTAAGCCCCCCCAGGTGCAGATGTTGGAGCTGCTAGAGAACCAGTTTGCTCTGATGCAGCAACATCAGCAGCAGGTATGCGCACAGAGCACGAGTCTTCCAGTCATACAGATGTTTTTGAGTTGCTAAAGCCGATCTGTGTGCGTGTGGCAGATGAGGAGGCACGCAGCAGCATGTGGCCCCACGCGGCCCGGCCTTCCCAACGGTCCTCTGGCTGAGCCCACCCAGCACCCCGCAGGCCTCGCCCGCACCTCCCTCAACCACACAGCCGGTCAGCGGTCCCCGTGTGCCGCCCAGCCCACGGCCAACGGATCCTGCTCCTCGAGTCCTTCAGCGCGCCTGTTGGGACACCTGGACAAGAATCACAGCCTGGGACTGGGAGGTGGTGGCGTGAGCAATGGAAACGTGCCTTACCCACAGCAGAACTCTCTACCTCACAACTGCACAGCCGCCAATCACCCCAGCACCAGCAGCACTACCAGTAGTCCCGGTCATGCAGAGGAGACATGGAGGAGCCAGCCACACAACACTACGACTCAGGTGTCCTGTCGCTTCTGCCGGTGTGGCGATGCCGTGTCAGCTGTGGTTTTGTTTGGGTGTCTTTCATCGTGTCGTCCTCTCTTCCAGGGGCTTCAAAAAGGTCCAGGTTCGCATTCGGCAGGTCCCAATGGAGAACCCCCTTTCTCTTCCTCCTCCTCCCCTCAGACCTCGTTCTCTTCCTCTGGCATTCTGAATCAGGTTGGACATTCCTCTGGGCCCTGCACTGCCTCCTCGTCAGCGTCCTCCTTATCCCCCACCTCTCCTCAGTCCACACCCAACCACTTGTCCTCACCTCCCCACTCCACTACTACCTCAGGGGTCCACACCAAAGACATTGCGCCTTCAGGGGGCAACAACGGCAGCAGTGGTGCCGCTGCCATTTTGCCATTAGGCCCAGAGACCGCCATCAGGCATTCCACAGGGACGCCGGTCAGTCCCAGCACCACCCCTGCGCAGGGATTGACTAATCATGTCCAGGCACGGGTGACAGACAGCTCTGCTAGCCTGCCTCAGTCTGGCTCTCCTGCCCCTGTGCTCACTGCAGACAATCCTAAACTCTCAGCCTTGTTAAAGGGAAAAGCCAATACTAACGATGATAACTACAGCAACCACGGAGGGCCTTCCTCAGAGAAAATCAACAATGTCCACCCAAAGCTCCACGGCACAGCCAAGCCCACGTCAGAGCACTCGGTGACATCTTCACCACTTTCAGCCACTGCTACGCCTTCTCCACACTCAGCAGACCCTCACAGCACCCACAGCCTCGCCTGCCTTAACAGCCCGTCCAGAAGCCAGGGGCCCACGCTCAATGGGAAGGGCTTGGAGGACTCTCAGAGCCCCGGGAAGCTAGAAGTAGCTCATAAGCCCCCCAGCAGTTTGGCTCTGTGGTCCTCCGTTTCAATTTATCCAAGTTCCAGTGAAGTGCTCAAAGCTTGCAGGTAAGAATCCCAAACTTTGACCTGTTCCAGTAGTAGGAAGGAATTGAAGATAATATTGTAATTATTATTGTTGTTGTTGTTATTAATATTCAGGTTCACAGAGTAACAGCGTACGGCAGGAGTTACAATACAAATCATGAAAACAAAGGATTTATGACACATTCAAGAAAAAAAATGAAGGAAATATGAGAGGGGGCTGTAAGACTGTACAGCGTGACCAATATTTTTTATATCTATCTCTTTCTCTCGCTCTCTGTCGCTCCCTCCCCCTCTGCCTGCAGGAACCTGGGGAAGAACGGCCTGTTGACGAGCAGCATCCTGCTGGACAAGTGTCCCCCGCCGCGACCCCCTCGCCCGCCCTCACCTCCACCGCCAAAGGACAAGCTCAACCCTCCAACACCCAGTATTTATGTGCGTACACCGGCTTTTGCTGATGTTTTGTGTTACCTGTGTCCCAGTACGTCTGCAGTCACATGTTCATTGACCAATCCTTCCTCATCTACAGCTGGAAAACAAGAGGGATGCCTTCTTCCCTCCTCTTCATCAGTTCTGCACCAACCCGTCCAACCCGGTCACAGTCATCAGAGGACTAGCTGGAGCGCTTAAACTAGGTAAGCGGCTGGATGCGTGTACTCTACCTCAGTGAAGAGCATGGTGTTGGATGCAGTGGTGTTGGATCTGTGGGTGCGTCTGGGTGACACGTGTGACAGCAGCACCATCTGCAAACAGGAGATGGTACTGCAGCTGATGTACAGGACTAGAATAACTGCTCCCTTACACAAACTGTCCTTTAGCTGCTCCTTTCCTTCTGTGGTGCACACACAGATCTGGGCCTGTTCTCCACTAAGACGTTGGTGGAGGCCAACCCCGACCATCTGGTGGAGGTGCGGACCCAGCTGGCTCAGCCCACCGATGAGAACTGGGATCCCAGCGGGAGCAGGAAGATGTGGCGCTGTGAGAGCAGCCGCTCCCACACCACCATCATCAAATATGCCCAGTACCAGGCGTCGTCCTTCCAGGAGTCTCTGCGGGTCAGTGGGAGAGTGTAACCTGGACCGCCAAGGCCCTGATTGGTTCAGAAACAAGCCGCCAACATGAAACCATTCTTCACTCTTTACGTTCCTGCTTTGTTGGGAATGTTTTGGAACCTTTATGCAGGTTCTGATGTGACAAACCTCCTCATCCTCGATGTTTGGGTGTTTTGTGACAGGAGGAGAATGAGAAGAAGAAGGTGGTGGAAGCAGAGGCAGGTTCCGCAGACAGGTGAGTTCTGAGCTTCTGGTGTCAGACATTAATTTGTCCAGGTCGTCTGTAACGTCTCTACACGTTGATGTCTGACAGTGCGATGCGACGAAGGAAAGGACCGTTCAAACACATCAAGTTTGGCACAAACATCGACCTCTCTGATGAAAAGAAGTGAGCAACCCTTCGTCTCGGTAAAAGGCAATGCCTCTGCCCTTGCCTCTTGCTAAGCGGTGACCTCTGACCTTTGCAGGTGGAAGCAGCAGCTTCAGGAGCTGAGCAAGCTTCCAGCGTTCGCCAGGGTGGTGTCGGCTGGCAACCTGCTGAGCCACGTAGGACACACCATCCTGGGCATGAACACAGTGCAGCTCTACATGAAGGTGCCGGGCAGCAGGACGCCAGGTAACGCCCCCCGGAGGCAGCTGTGCGCTCTGCAGGCGACCTCCACTTCATCTTGTTTGGTTTCGCAGGTCACCAGGAGAACAACAACTTCTGCTCTGTCAACATCAACATTGGTCCTGGGGACTGCGAGTGGTTTGCTGTTCCGGAACCGTACTGGGGCGTCATCAACGACTTCTGTGAGAAGTACGTCGCCACAAGTTCTGAGCTGTGTGTTTGTTCCAGAGCCGACGCACCAGACGTTCCTTGTCCCCTTTGTGACAGGAATAACATCAACTTCCTGATGGGCTCCTGGTGGCCCAACCTGGAGGACCTGTACGAGACCAACGTGCCCGTTTACCGCTTCATCCAGCGTCCCGGGGACCTGGTGTGGCTCAACACGGGCACCGTCCACTGGGTCCAGGCCATCGGCTGGTGCAACAACGTGGCGTGGAACGTCGGGCCCCTCACAGGTGAGCGCAGCGGCCGCGCGGAGGCTGACAAGCGCAGCGCACGCGAGCGGGACCAGAACCCACGTCTCTGTGCTTGTCCTCAGCCCATCAGTACAAGCTGGCGGTGGAGCGCTACGAGTGGAACAAGCTGCAGAGCGTCAAGTCCATCGTCCCCATGGTCCACCTCTCCTGGAACATGGCCAGGAACATCAAAGTGTCGGACCACAAGCTCTTTGAGATGATCAAGTGAGATCTGGCTTTTCTGCTGACCACCGGCTCGGTGCTGAGGCTGCTGCCTGTTTTCCTTGTTTCACCTCGTGTGTGTTGGGACTTTAGGTATTGTTTGTTACGGACCCTGAAGCAGTGTCAGGTGCAGCGGGAGCTGCTGGTGGCTGCTGGGAAGGAGCTGGTTTGGCACGGCAGGACCCCCAACGAGCCGGCACACTACTGCAGCATCTGTGAGGTGAGCACGTATCTGAAGCTGTGGGTGGAGGTCAGGGCGGCGCACGAGCCCGTCCCTGCTCATGTCCGTCCGTCCGTCCAGGTGGAGGTGTTCGACCTGCTGTTCGTCACCAGCGAGAGCAACAGCAGGAAGACGTACGTGGTGCACTGCCAGGACTGCGCCCGCAGAGCCAGCGCCGACCTGGACGGCTTCGTGGTGCTGGAGCAGTACAAGATCGAGGACCTGATGCAGGTTTATGACCAGTTCACACTGGTGAGTGCGAGGCTCAGGCTCAGGCTCATTGGGTTCAGACGTGACGGTGCTTTAGCTGATGGTGTCTCCTGTCTCCCCACAGGCCAGTCCTCTGCCTTCCTCCTCTTGATGGGAACACTGACTGCAAACATTGTTTCTGATATT
The DNA here is from genome assembly GCF_900634795.4 of Betta splendens. Classification (NCBI taxonomy): domain Eukaryota; kingdom Metazoa; phylum Chordata; class Actinopteri; order Anabantiformes; family Osphronemidae; genus Betta; species Betta splendens. The sequence goes on along the minus strand of NC_040899.1, from coordinate 1,598,007 downwards.
CAGGAAGTCAGGCAGCAGTGGTGCTGCTGCTCTCTGTAGCGACTCTATAGGCAGCTGTGTGAAAGCTGTGTCTATGCAACCTGCCTCCCCCTGCTGGACCGCAGGGGGCCGGCCTCACCGGACTGTTCTACTGCTGGCCCAGCTGGACTTCACTAGGAAACACACACTCACGCGCGGTGAAATGAGGTTTTGTACATATTATTGTTTAACTGGCATCGTCCTCACAGACTACTGACGTTTTGTATTGCCTCCCACAATCAGATGAAGAATTAGCCTAGCTGGTCTTTTGTACGTTAGACGCCTCCTGGTCAGGAAAAGGAGATCAAAGCTGTTTTGTAATGTGAAAAGTTGAGTGACTCATTCTTTGCATTTCCCTGATTTGATTTTTCTTTTTTGTATAATTTTGCTGGAACTATGACTGAGTTTTTGGTTGGAGATCAATTTGTAGACAAACAGCCAAGTCACAGAGAAAAGGTTGCACATAGACTGAGTGAACTTTAATTTGTTTTTGTTTTTTTATTTCGATGTAAATTGACTCTATTTATAAAGGCATATTTATTGCTTGAACATATGTTGATGGAATGCTGTATGTTTTTCCCAGAACCTGCCATAAAATCTAAAGGAGCCGTGTGATTTTCAGCACGGCTGCTTCTATGTTTTCTATATGATAAAGTGCTTAGTAAGCCTTGTACAGAGACCCTGGACTGGGTTTACTGGTTGAAGGATGTTTTATGCGTCGATAATTAAAACTGTCTTTATTTACACCTGCAGCTGTCAGATTTATTCACTGTTGAGAACCGTCGTTTTTAGTGTTGACAGCTGGACGTTCACCAGTTAAACCAGAACGCTGCCACATTTCCAGTTATCCAGCAACACAGTCCAGTCAGAAGCCCAGAGGTGCTGCCACCAGGAGGGTTCTAGGTAATGAAACCAGTGTGGACCCCCCCCTAACCTTAAACACACGTCCAGGCTTCGTATCCGGACACGGGACCAGTGTTCTGGGTCTGATCTCAAACAGCCTTTGTACATGATGGCTAGATGCTGTGAAGCCATTATACCTCAGTGGTGGTCCTGGTTTTCCTCGTGCTGCGTTCAGGGACCCTGTGAACCCAGCTGCCAACAGGCCCCAGAGCTCCTTAAACGCTCAACTGGGGCCTAGTGTGTCTGAATCTGAGGGAGACAAAATAAAGCGCCCCCCTCTGTTCTGCCTGGAGCCTGTCACACTTTCATCCGTCATCGTTACGACAGGAAGCGACGGTTTGAAAGCTGCTGTTCTTCCTCCTGGAAAACCAAGCCTCTGGTTTGATCCGACGGGTGAACGCTGCTTTTAAGGGCTGTCATCGTCAGAAGCTGCGTTCGCGCCTTGCGTCCACGTGGAGCCGCGGTGACGCTGCTCGAGGCTCAGCAGCAGCTGGAGGCTTTGCTCCTCGTGCTCACGAAGCCGCTGCGTCTGGAACCAGTGACGTTAACGTCAGTAAATGTCAGTGACTCCTGTCAGACGCGCATTCCTTAAAGGCCGCACACATTAAATACGACGTTCGAACTATTTAAATGTAGCAAATGAGGTGAACTGAGGCTTTCATTCCGCTGCTGTGTCGGGTTTTACCTGTAAACCAGTTTGACGCTATAATCACCTGAGACGCGTTGGGACCATCGTGTTCTATCTCCGCGTGCGCGAAGAGCGTTTTCCATTAAAGCTTTTAACGCGTCTCGGCTCAGCGGGAGCGAAGCCGCTGATCTGACGCCAGCTCCACTCCTCACGCGTCTGTCGTTATTCCACAAAAGGTTCCGCTGAACGATCCGGGCTTTGGACAGAACCACGTGGGCCTCGGCCTGTGGCCCGTTCTGCTCTTTGTTGTATATAATTAGGACAAAGCGCTAAATGAAGGCGTGAACCGCAGCCTGATGGCTTAATGACGGAAGCGAGGCCGAGTCCCATTTAGCAGCACGTTCATTGTGCTCGTTACATGACGTTCATTGTGTTGCGGAGCCGCAGAGTCCTAAGTGTGCGCTCGCGCGCGCGCAGCTCTGGCAGTTCTGTCATTATCGCAGCCGCAGGTGGCTGCGCGCGACCAGCGCTGACAGCCGCTTCCACAAAACGCTAATTTATGCACGATTCTTTTCAATCTCAGCGTTTTAACACTTTTGGCAGCCTGTGTTTTGCGCCCTTACCTTCAGAAGTGAGCGGAGGGCGGACGCTGACATTTCAGAAAATATCAAAAAGGGAAAATGAAGCATGGCCTTCTGCAAAAGTCTGGCTTTTAGAGTCGACTGAGCCGCTTATTTCTGAGGTTTAGGTTGTTTGTATTCACACCTTTGGAGACCAGCTGCTGAACAAAATTACCCATCGTTTCTAGGAAGCGCACACACTAGGAATAGGTAAAAAATAACACAACACGAGCAAAACAGCAAAAAACGAACACTGAACACGGAGCATCTGGAACAGCTCCGGGTTCGCGAGTCGGACCGAGCAGAACCAGGATCCAGCAGATGTCACTGTAGTAAAGACGACGTGGTTCTGCTCCACGTGATGCATTCACTGACCTCTGATCGCACAACGTGCAGCATCACCGCTGAAGGTTCGGTCCTTCTTCCAAACCCTATTCTGAGAAGAACCTTAGTCCCACCCGCCGAAGAGGACCGTAATGGGGTGAAGTCCACGCACCTCCGAACCGAGTCCACAACTCAGAGACATCAGTTATTCAATCCTAAACCTCGGTGTGTCCATCCGCCTTAGTCACTGCCGTGACTCAGCTTTTATTTGTTCCGTTCCAGTTTGTTTTTGCTCTTAAACCCACATGACTCACGCTCCGACTGACAGAACACATGTAAGTGTTTTAGTGGAGGAAACGAGCGAGATGCGTGGACGCGGTGCTTTGAGCGGCCAGGAGATTTGCGCACGTGCGGTTCCTTGTTCCGTGCTTTGTATACAGCCTAGAAATAGTCCGGTCCGGTCCGGTCCGGTCCGGCCCGGTGACTCACACACGAATCAGCAGCTGAGCCGCGGGTCGCGTGCCTCCGGTGAGAGGGAACAGAAACAGCCGAAATAAGGCGACACGTGTCTGGATTCATTCATGGAAGTAGTGAGAGTGGAATCCAGAACCCAGCGGAACATAAACAATGAGTCACGTCCCCGGAAGTGGTTAAACAGAGGCCGGACGGCGGCGAGGAGTCAAAGGTTCCAAGAGACCACAGTAAAACTTCAAATGTCTAACGGAACCACGAGCAGCACCAGCAGTAGTTGAGCCGTGATGACAGGTAGCGTGTGAGTTAATGGACCTCTGTGGGAGGAACCGAGGTCCATCACTGATCAGCACGTGCAGCGTGGAACCGGCTCCATGAGCCTCAATGACTCAATAAAGATCCAGTTGTACATTAAAGCGACTGATGCATTCAAATAGTCAGTTCAGATGTGATTTCACATCATAATCATTAGTTACGTCATATGACACAGAAGGAGCTCGTTTAGTTGTGAGTCTTCAAACTGTGTGAGATGTAAACGTGCAGATTAGAGGCTCCACAGTCACTGAAACCACTTCTGTCTAAATATTATATACGTTTTGCTGGTCCCAGATCAGTGGAGGAGGTGTCGCACGCTGTCGACCAGACCTCCAGTGGCAGAAGTCCCCAGATTCCTCAGTGATGAGTCCGATGGGTTTGGATCCATGAGTCACAGGAAGCATCTGACACATGGAGCGTCTGGTGGTTCTGGTGAGTGTGGTGACTGGTTCCATGTGGACTGGGAGCCTCGTTGCTGCACTGTGCACACTAGCCTTATTTTATTTTGAAAACATGGGCATTTATTTTAAAAGGTCCTGGAGGGCGGCCACACGGAGGCAGTGTCTGCAAACGCTGCTGGTCCTGGTACCGGTCATGTCAGTGCTGGACCTGTGGACACTAAGCGAACCTGACTCTGGGCTTCACAGTCAACTGGTGCCGGAGTCACAGTGAGTCTGATCCCGTCTCGTCTGAACCAGTGTCACAACAAACGGGCCCGAATGCGACCTGCTGACTGTTTGTCTGAGGCCATGAAGCACCTGATCAGGGGAACTCCAGGGTAACGGTGGGCTTTGGCTGCACCTGCCCGGCCCGGCCCGGCCCGGCCCGGCCCGGCCCGGCCCGCGTTGGGGGCACGGTTCCAGCAGCAGCCGCCTTATCTGCCGGACCCTTTTCCACCTGACCCGGCAGCTGCTGCAGGTGACAGCCCGGCTTTGACGCAGGTGTTGCACAACATTTTCCTCAGCGGTGACGTCGCCGGCTCCGGTGACGCGCTCTGATTGTGTGTAAATACTCGGCGAGTGGACCGGCAGCGCGTGACGTCAGGGGGCGGAGCTCCGCTGGCTGTGTTTGTACAGGCAGCGCGGCAGCAGCTCCGTCCGTCACAGCGTCACGCTGGACAAGTCGGACCGGGCCGGGCCCAACGTCCTGCTGTTACTGGTACCAGAACCTGCACCTGGTCCCACATCACCTGAACAGGAGCCACCTGAGACCGGGCTCTGGGCCTGACGCCGGCCCGTGACTCTGTTCTGGCCTCATGAAGGATCACAAGACTAAATATAGGCAGGACGAATTAAAGTCAAATGACTCAGACGAGTGAGTGAGTGAGTGAGTGAGTGAGCGAGCGAGCGTGCGTGCGTGAGTGAGTGAGTGAGTGAGTGAGTGAGTGAGTGAGCAAGCGTGCGTGAGTGAGTGAGTGAGCGAGCGAGCGTGCGTGCGTGAGTGAGTGAGTGAGTGAGTGAGTGAGTGAGCGAGCGAGCGAGCGTGCGTGAGTGAGTGAGTGAGTGAGTGAGTGAGTTCTCCACCCCCTCCTCGGTGCCCACTCGCTTCTTCCACTCCGACTCGGAGGGGTCGCCCCTCAACCTTGGACTGTTGGAGGAAGAGGTCGATGGGTGGAGGGAGGCTCAGTCGGCTCTGTCACGTCCAGGAGGAAGCGTGAGTCAGAGCTCGTACATTCTTGAGGCCTGATTCAGCGCCGCACAGGAAGCGGGAAGCGTTCCGTGCTGAGGTTTAACGCTGGAGCGAAGCTTGTCTGGAGTGGTGTAACCGTAAAAAGTGTCCCCCAGCAAACAAGAAGCTCGCAGGTTCAGGCCCGTGTGCTCCCTCCAAAGTGAGGCTGCCACTCAGCCGGCGGGGGGAGGGGAAGGTGGAGGGGGGGGAGGGGAAGGTGGAGGGGGGGGGGGGGGGGGGGGGTCCTCTTTTTCTCTGCTCCCCAGAAATGTTCCGGTTCCTCTCAGGTTTCACAGCTTCACGGCTGTGGCAGCTTAACCCCTTGTGTTCCAGGCTCAGCTGGAGGACGAGGGAGCATTGAAACACGGGCTGTCGGCAGCACGCGGCCTTGGGGTGGGGGGGTGGCTCAGCCGGCTCATGGTCGCTGCCGCGTGATAACACACCGCTTATCACCACTTTCCCTTCAGTCGCTCAGCGTTACGTAAGTGGAGGCCAGCGAGGAAGAGCGAGGAAGAGCGAGGCGGCGCGTGGAGTGGAGCAGGTTTCCACATGAAGCTACTGAGCAGCGACGGCGCTGGAAAAGTGTGCTCAGCTGACACACACAAGCTTTGTAGCCTGTTGCTAAGAGACAAACTCATTGCAAGCTCTTGAAACACAGAAACTCACTCCTCATTTCTAAGCCGGTATGTCAGGAGAGAAAGGGGAGGGGGAGGAAGGGGCAGGGAGGGGGGACTGTGACAGACAAGAAAGCAGCTCTCCCACGCAGAAAAGCTTTCACTCCCAGCAGGAGCACGGTCCACAGACCCAGCAGCCTGCTGCTTCCACACCGGCTCCGAGCCTGGAAAACCATCCCAGACTCCCAGCATCCCAGCATCCCAGCATCCCAGCATCCCAGACTCCCAGCATCCCAGCATCCCAGCATCCCAGACTCCCAGACTCCCAGCATCCCAGACTCCCAGCATCCCAGACTCCCAGACTCCCAGCATCCCAGACTCCCAGCATCCCAGACTCCGAGATTCCCAGCATCCCAGACTCCCAGCATCCCAAACTCCCAGCATCCCAGACTCCCAGACTCCCAGCATCCCAGACTCCCAGACTCCCAGACTCCCAGGCTCCCAGACTCCCAGCATCCCAGACTCCCAGACTCCCAGACTCCCAGACTCCCAGCATCCCAGACTCCCAGACTCCCAGCATCCCAGACTCCCAGCATCCCAGACTCCCAGCATCCCAGACTCCCAGCATCCCAGACTCCCAGACTCCCAGACTCCCAGATTCCCAGCATCCCAGACTCCCAGCATCCCAGACTCCCAGACTCCCAGACTCCCAGCATCCCAGACTCCCAGACTCCCAGACTCCCAGATTCCCAGCATCCCAGACTCCCAGCATCCCAGACTCCCAGACTCCCAGACTCCCAGCATCCCAGACTCCCAGACTCCCAGACTCCCAGACTCCCAGACTCCCAGCATCCCAGACTCCCAGACTCCCAGACTCCCAGCATCCCAGACTCCCAGACTCCCAGCATCCCAGCATCCCAACATCCCAGCATCCCAGACTCCCAGACTCCCAGCATCCCAGACTCCCAGACTCCCAGACTCCCAGCATCCCAGAGCCCACGGTTCAGCTTAGAGGAGTGCGTTGCCACGGGGATGATGAGTGTCTGAAGTTCTCCACCTCACGCCTCGTTTCTCGTGGCTGTGAAGTGTGTTTTGCAGAGAAAAGCACTTTGCCTGTCACTTCACCACCACTCTTCAAATCTGAACTTCAGCTTGTTTCTGAGGCACTCTGGGCTCCGGCCGCTGACGTGGCCCAGCCTCTGAGCATCCTCTCGCTCAGGCTGGTAATTGTTCCGAAGTGCAGGAGGGAGGCGGCTGCAGGTCGTTTCTTCAGGCTCCTCACGTCTGTGAAGTGATTTGAATTGCGTGAGCTTGGACAAAAGGAGCTAGAAATGAACGAAGGCCCCATCACCTCACAGAACATCCGACTCCTCAGCTGATAGTGGTCTGGTTGTGTGATGACCCCCCCCCCCCCCCCACCGAGGCCTGAGGTCGGCCGCCTGTCCGTCAGCCGCTGGCGTTTTGCATCGTCAGGGTTCCTGCAGATCCGTATCTACCCAGAATGCTGATCTCAGGCTCTGTCAGTGGATCTGACGTGGGATCAGATCAGAGGCTTCACCATCGCTGTTTGTGTGTGAGACGAAGGCAGCAGCGATCGCAGATGCAGTGAGCACTACTTACTGCTCAGACTGTCTGCTGGTTATTAATGCAGTGATTCCAGCCGCGACTTTGTGCTGGATCTACATTAATCAGACCCCGTCTGCAGCTTTTGGGCCCATTCAGCATGAGGAGGGAGACGTGAGTGTGAGACGGGCCTGGACCCGGCTCACTGCTAATACACAGCCTGTTTTCCTGCTGTGTTTAATACGTGGTTGAACTGTTTGTTTCATTGTTTCTGTTGTCTCTAGTCACTGAAGGAGCTTCACGCCGGTGGAGGCTGTTACATGACGCAGAGTCTGACTGTGTGTGTGTTTGTAGGGCGACGTCGCAGATAGCGGCGTGACCTTTGACCCCACGTGCGGCAGCGGGATGTGATGCCTGGGTTTGTTTTTCCACTGTCGTCACCGCTGCGTCACCACCACGCGGTGAAGCTGCAGCGTCGGGACCCAAGCGCGGCCTCGTGTCTTCATTCACACCGTTTGGTCCATGATGCTCTGCTGCCAGTCGCTTCCAGAATGTTCCCTTCACGGTTCAGCTTCACATTTCCCACATTTTTTGCTCCGAATGCACGAAGCTGCCGTTTACATGAACAGAGCTGGGAGGAAGTTTCACATCCACGTGATAGAGGAATTATTCAAAGTCAATTACAATGAATCACAGTCAAGATGGTTTTTATTTAGCAAATACCAGCAACAACCAGTGATCATAAAAGACACAGCAGACTTTTATTTGTTGATTTAGGTATTTTATTTTTTAGTCTGATCATTATTTCATTGCACTACAAGCTTAACGTTTTCTGTTCGTGCTCCCTCCACTGAGACCCTTGTTTATTGTGTAAAGGGCCCAGAGGCCGGCGTCGCTCCGTGTGGTGGAGGATCCCAGACGGAGGCTGACAGCTCCTGCAGCAGCGTTAACTCCTGGACGCTCAGGCAGCGCTGAAGCAACTTACATTTGGCACATTCTCTTTTGCCTCTTTCCTTCACATGTGATTCATGTGACCGGTGGAGTCGATTGACAGCTTTTGCTGTCATTGAACTGCCGGGTCGGGACTTGGACGTGGAGCTCCTGCGGCGCCGGCTCGTTTTGCTGGCCAGAAACCCAGCAGACAATGTAGCTGTAAACTAAAGCACACAGAAATCTACATTGTATGCCAGGTTCAGGACAAAGCAACGCAACAGAGAGACAGAGCATCCGGTGTGGGGCCCAGCCGGACCCGGCCGCACCGTCAGAGACCCAGTAGCCAGATGTAGCTGCTGATTTCTACACAGGATCTACACTGCCTACTGAGCAGCCGACAGCCGCCACCTGAGAGGACGCGGGGCTCCATCACATGCAGATTCCTCTCATTCTTTCCCATCAGCCTGAGGCGCCGAGGCTCCGCACTGAACCGCTAACTGGGAGGACCTGCACCAGGAGGAGCAGGAGGACCTGGACCAGGAGGAGCAGGAGGACCTGCACCAGGAGGAGCAGGAGGACCTGGACCCAGGAAGAGCAGGAGGACCTGCACCAGGAGCAGGAGGACCTGCACCAGGAGGAGCAGGAGGACCTGCATCAGGAGCAGGAGGACCTGGACCCAGGAGGAGCAGGAGGACCTGGGCCCAGGAGGAGCAGGAGGACCTGCACCAGGAGGAGCAGGAGGACCTGCACCCAGGAGCAGCAGGACCTGCACCAGGAGGAGCAGGAGGACCTGCACCAGGAGGAGCAGGAGGACCTGCACCAGGAGCAGGAGGACCTGCACCAGGAGGAGCAGGAGGACCTGCACCAGGAGGAGCAGGAGGACCTGGACCCAGGAGGAGCAGGAGGACCTGCACCAGGAGGAGCAGGAGGACCTGCACCAGGAGCAGGAGGACCTGGACCCAGGAGGAGCAGGAGGACCTGGGCCCAGGAGGAGCAGGAGGACCTGGGCCCAGGAGGAGCGGGAGGACCTGCACCCAGGAGCAGGAGGACCTGCACCCAGGAGCAGGAGGACCTGCACCCAGGAGGAGCAGGAGGACCTGGACCAGGAGGAGCAGGAGGACCTGCACCAGGAGGAGCAGGAGGACCTGGGCCCAGGAGGAGCAGGAGGACCTGGGCCCAGGAGGAGCAGGAGGACCTGGGCCCAGGAGGAGCAGGAGGACCTGCACCAGGAGCAGGAGGACCTGCACCAGGAGGAGCAGGAGGACCTGCACCAGGAGCAGGAGGACCTGCACCAGGAGGAGCAGGAGGACCTGCACCCGCTGGACCGGCTTCGTCACTGCTGCAGGCTGTGGCTGACAGACCCACGTGTGGAGCACAGGTTGTAGACGCTCTTACCTCACGGTCACCGCTGTCTGTCTCGTGCTTGTTCTCCAAAGAACCCACCTGGAACACACAAACAGGAGCACAGGTCAGACCCACCAAATCGCTCAGATGAACCTGCGCGTGTCATCAGCGAGGTCGAACCCACGCCGGCCCATCGGCTGCTTGTTGTGTGAGCCTTGGTTTGGGAGACGCAGCTGGAGGCGCTGGAGGCGACGGAGGCGACGGAGGAAGCGAAACCCGCACGCTCACACTCCACCAGAGCCCAATGAAGCCGTAGCAGCAGAGCAGAGGATGAATGGGCGCCACGTCCAGCTCAGGCAGAGCAGCGGTAGCTGGGGGGGGGGGGCTGGTCCTGGCTATTCCTAGACTGTGGTGCATGGCAGTTGATGTGGGTTTCCTCTGAGCTGCCTGGAAGATGACTGGGCCTGACCACATCCACATTCACATGCACACACCCCCCAAACACAACAGAGTGACAACTGTGTATACACTGAGCAACACACACACACACACACACACACACACACACGCAACGTGAGGGAAGAGGAAGTGAATCATTGCTGAGCCCCAAAGCTGGGGTGACCGCTCTACGCGTGTGTGTCTGTGCAAACACTGGTTCCACTTCCCCCAGAGCAGCGTGTGCTGGCTGTGGCTCAGGCCTGAGTGTGAGTCTGAGTGTGAGTCTGAGTGTGAGTCTGAGTGTGAGTCTGAGTGTGAGTCTGAGTGTGAGTCTGAGCGAGTCTGGATCCGTCCGTGTGCAGCCTCCTTCTATAAAGATCCTGCACTTATTGGAGCGGCTGCTAAACGGACAGGTACCGGCAACCAAAGGGAGGCAGAAGTTCTGGTTCTGGTTCTGATTCGGCACCGGTGGGAAGTGGCTGGACCCACGACCCGGCAGCGCTGCTGATGAAGGCCGCTGTGAACAGAGGAACGGAGCAGCAGAGTCTCGAACTCCAACGTGTGCCCAGAGGAGAGACTGTGCCAACCAGTGTCTCATCAGCTGATCCACAGGAATGTGAGGGATCCTCATCCTTCATGTCCTGATCCACATCCTGCTGCAGCCGCCGCTGAATAATCAGCGCTGAGTCATCCGTGTCAACGGATCAGGCTGTGGAAAACAAAGGGCCGGCCCACAGACGCAGCTCGTGCCCGTTGATCCAGGTTTTCCATGACGTGTGTCCGTCTCTCTCTCTCTCACGCACACACACACACACACACACACACACACACACACACACACACACACACACACAGGCTGGTCCAGCTCGGTCACTCCGGGCTGAGCTAGCAACCTGTTGCTGTATAAACAAAGACGAGTCATGCGAGAAGGAGAGAGAGAAGAATGAATGAGTCAAGTGATCTTATCTTCGTTCTTAACCCAGTTTGTGTTGCATAACGCGCTGACGTCACGCGTTGTGGCGCTTACGTCGGCGCGCGTGTTTCCATTACTCAGGTTCAGGTTAAACCTTCCCAGCTCCATCAATCATCAGCTCCACGCGTGACTCGGCAGGACATGACTCCTCTGTCCTTCACGCCTCTTTCCTCCTCCTCCAGGCCTCAGCCTCATGTGGGCGTGTCCATCATCGGGTCCAGGTCTGGACGGGTCCACGCTCCCATGTAGTGGTGCTGCCCAGGAGGACGGGCAGGGTTCCGTGTGTGGGCCGCGATAAGATTCCAGGCTAATCTCAGCAGGGTTTTAATCTCCCTCATCCAGATCCCTGCCTGCATCTCGCCGCCAGCGCCTCCGTCACGCCCCCGGGCGGAAGCGCAGCCGCGATAACGCCTATAGATCCTAGCGCTCAGCGTGACACTTTACAGCTGCCTCCTTATCTCAGGACCGCTCACGCCCGGGGCCATAAACACGCGGCGGCCGGAACCGGGTCAGTGAAGGCACCGCTGAGCCTCGCGTGGCGTGTGGGACGCCATCTTCCTGACCCGTGTGTCAGACTTCCAGTTTCTGCTTTGAATCAACGGCCTCGTGACACAGTCTGTGTCCACATCACAAGAACAGCTTTAACCCGCAGAACAGGAGGTGGTCGCCACGGCGAAGGGGCGGGGCCACAGCGACATCTCAGGCGTCACAGCCAATCACACGCCGCCAGCCGCGTCCATTCATAAAGAAGCCACACGCACACATACGCACGCACGCATGCACACACACACATACACACACACACACACATACACACGCACACACATACACAAACACACACATACACGCACACACACATGCACGCACACACACAGACACACACACATGCACGCACGCACACACATGCACGCACACACACAGAGACACACGCACACACACACAAACACACACATACACGCACACACACATGCACGCACACACACAGACACACACATACACGCACACACACATGCACGCACACGCACACGCACACACACAGACACACACATACACCCACATGCTGTGGACGCTTGAATGTGTGACCAGGCACACAGGAAGCATGAGGAACCGCAGGGGGCGACTCAGCCAATCAGCTCCTGAGCTAGCACAGGACAGAGTCATGTGATCAACACTCGGCATTTCCTCTATCTGTCACACTTTGAAGGAGGCTCCAGCGTCCGGACCGGCTCTGCTCAGCCCGGTTCGGTCCGGGAGACGTTCAAGCTCAAGCTGAACCTCCACCGACGGCAGCGGCGGCTCCGCTTTCTGTCTCACTCACCCGTCCGCCCGTCTGAGCGGAGGTTCCTCCTGGCGCTGGCCTGGAATCCTCCTGCGCCGTCTGCCTCTGAGCTGTTCCTCTGCTTCAAAGAGAGTCCAGGTTCTGACCCGCGTCACTGAAGACTCACGCCTCCTGCTCATCTCTCCCTGTCTGTCTTTCCTCCTCCCGTCGCATTCTTCTGAGTGTAATCAGTAACAGACTTAAAGTGACAGACTCCACAGCAGCTACACACACACACACACACACACACACACACTCTGGGCTAAAGGTGCTTTCCCAGAGCGCTGGAGACACCACAGCCGTTAAACCCGCCAAAGTTCTGCTGTCACATGTTTCCTCTCTCTCTCCCCCTCTCTCCCTCGGCCCCCGGCTGACACCGTCCGACATGCTCTCTCACACACTCGGCAGCAACCTACACTCTTATAGCGGCAGTCGGAGGGGGCCGAGCCTGCTGCAGGGAGGCAGTGTCCTGTTACACAGCGCTGAGGTTAGAGAGAGGACATCCATTCAGAAAAAAGAGGGGAGGAGGAGAGAGCGGAGGCAGGAGCTGCGTGGAAGCAGGAAACCCCCCTGGAGGAGCCGCACGCGGGGACCGTCTCCAGCGACCTCCAGCCGCGCCCATAAACAAACAGCGGCCGGCGACGGGCGAGCGAGGCCGCGGGAGAAAGTACCAGAGAGTCCTGATAAAGGCAGAAAGTCCCCGACGTGACGCTGCTCACCTCATCCTGCCTCCGGCCCGGCCCGGCCCCGCCCACCCGGACAGGCCCCGCCCACCCGGCCCGCCCCGCCCCGCTGCCGCTCGGGCCCACGTTGGGCCGGAGCTCTGAAACTTCAGGAATCACATAGTTGGTCTGTTACTCACAGGACGTCATGTGACTCATCAAAGCGGAGCTGCACCCAGAACGGCTCCCGTTACAGACGCCATTCACAACTATTTAAATACGCTGATGAGTCACGGAACGAGCTGACCCACATACACGCAGACCACGGCAGCGTCACACCAGCCGGAGAAACGGAACCGACCCGAAGTCAGCTTCACGAAATAACAGCCGTGGGTCTGCACGTTTGTTCTGTCAACGCCCAACACAGCAGAACCAATGAGAAGAACCAATAAGAAGAACCAATGAGAAGAACCACTGAGAAGAACCGCTGAACAGAACAGCTGAGCAGAACAGCTGGTCAGAACCGCTGGGTGTAACCAATGAGAAGAACCAATGAGAAGAACTGCTGAGCAGAACCGCTGAGCAGGACCAATGAGAAGAACCAATGAGAAGAACCACTGAGCAGAACAGCTGGTCAGAACCGCTGGGTGTAACCAATGAGAAGAACCAATGAGAAGAACTGCTGAGCAGAACCGCTGAGCAGGACCAATGAGAAGAACCAAATGAGAAGAAACCCGCTGAAACAGAACATCTGGGCAGAACCGCTGAGAAGAACCAATGAGAATGAGCCAATGAGAAGAACCGCTGAGAAGAACCAATGAGAAGAACCAATGAGAAGAACCACTGAGCAGAACAGCTGGTCAGAACCGCTGGGTGTAACCAATGAGAAGAACCAATGAGAAGAACTGCTGAGCAGAACCGCTGAGCAGGACCAATGAGAAGAACCAATGAGAAGAACCACTGAGCAGAACAGCTGGTCAGAACCGCTGGGTGTAACCAATGAGAAGAACCAATGAGAAGAACTGCTGAGCAGAACCGCTGAGCAGGACCAATGAGAAGAACCAATGAGAAGAACCCGCTGAACAGAACAGCTGGGCAGAACCGCTGAGAAGAACCAATGAGATGAGCCAATGAGAAGAACCGCTGAGAAGAACCAATGAGAAGAACCAATGAGAAGAACCACTGAGCAGAACAGCTGGTCAGAACCGCTGGGTGTAACCAATGAGAAGAACCAATGAGAAGAACTGCTGAGCAGAACCGCTGAGCAGGACCAATGAGAAGAACCAATGAGAAGAACCACTGAGCAGAACAGCTGGTCAGAACCGCTGGGTGTAACCAATGAGAAGAACCAATGAGAAGAACTGCTGAGCAGAACCGCTGAGCAGGACCAATGAGAAGAACCAATGAGAAGAACCCGCTGAACAGAACAGCTGGGCAGAACCGCTGAGAAGAACCAATGAGATGAGCCAATGAGAAGAACCGCTGAGAAGAACCAATGAGAAGAACCGCTGAGCAGAACCACCGAGCAGAACAGCTGGTCAGAACCGCTGTGTATAACCAATGAGAAGAACCAATGAGAAGAACCACTGAACAGAACAGCTGGGCAGAACCGCTGAGAAGAACCAATGAGATGAGCCAATGAGAAGAACCGCTGAGAAGAACCAATGAGAAGAACCGCTGAGCAGAACCACCGAGCAGAACAGCTGGTCAGAACCGCTGTGTATAACCAATGAGAAGAACCGCTGAGCAGAACCACCGAGCAGAACAGCTGTGTATAACCAATGAGAAGAACCAATGAGAAGAAGCGCTGAGAAAAAGTGCGGAAAAGAGCCATAGAGGAGAACCAAAAAAAAAAAAAAAAAAAGAAAAGAAGCGCTGGGCAGAACCGGTGACCAGAACCGCTGGGCAGAACCCCTGTTGACTAACATCCACCTGTTCAGCAGCTCCAGTCGTCTCTGTAGCTGCGGGTGAACCACGGTGGCTCGCTCTGAAGCAGAACTGGTTCCCGGGTCGGGTCCAGATCGTGATACTGTGTGGAGCCATTTGAGTTACAGCTGCTCGCTGCCAACAGCAGCAACCTGACAGTTTATTCTTGATCCTGTTATTCAGCTGCTGAGGAGCTGAGAAGAAACCTGACTCACTGGAAAAGAAATAATTATTGTTTTTATTTTTTTAGTGGTTTCAGAAACGAAGAGTGTGGAAGCATTCATCCTTAATGATTTAAGGGGGAAACTGTTTGAAACATTGAAGACAGACAAGCATCCAGTTTGATGTCGGAGCCTCAGACCAGCTCCTCATCGAGGGCCTGGAGATCCTCCTTCAGGACTCCCAGTCTGGAAGCTGGGGATTCCTCACATTCCTGCGGACAAAAGGTGTGAGTTCTGCTGGGTCGGCCCGAGAGGGGGAGGTTCTGCATCCTGCTGCTCTGAGGTGGGGACAGAGATGAGCCCAGTCAAACTCACAAACCGAGGCACAGCAGGAGGTCTGTGCTGTGATGATCCTCAGCAGCTCGCGGTGCGTTCGCTGAAGCTCGGACTTTTCATAAACTAACCAGCGCTTTAGATTTCACTGCTCATTCAGCAAAACCCGTCAGAACCACAGTGTTGGGGAGAAACCGGACTCTCACAGCTTAACTGGGATTTTTAGTGTTGCTTCTCCGCTGATAATCACAGAATTATGACGGATAATATTAAATTAAAAAAAGTCATTTGATTTATTTTATTTTATTTATCCTGGTTTTATTACCAGGAAAAGGTGCAGCGATAAAGGATTTCTATTGTTCTCATCTGGTAACGCTGCGGCTAAGGAAGTAATTATGGAAATAAGAGTCATCCAAAAAATATTACATAAATATTGGAGTATTAGTGCAGGTTTGTGCAGCTAAGAAATATTAGTCATTTAGTCGTTTGATCGATCTTTTTTGTCTATTTTAATTGCATTAAATCAATGATAATTGTACTTCCTCGGTTCTAATTAACCAAAGAAAATCTAAAATATCAACCTTTAATTGGTAAACAACAAACAACCGTGGTGTTGCCGTGGTAACAATGTCCTACCGCGACCGTGGCCTCGTGGACACACGTGTGACAGCGCCGACTCCTCCCCTCCCTCCCCCGTTTCCTCTTCCTCTCCTCCTCTGAGGTGTCGGATCAGCGCCGGGCGGCGAGGGGTCACGGCGTGGGGAGAACCGTGGCCCATGAGCAGCTGCTGACGCCTTCTTGTGAAACATTCCAGCGCCACCAGCGCTTCCTGTCCTGACTTCCCCGTCCCTCCCTGCGCTTCCTCCTCGCCTCCACGTTCTCCCCTCCCACACCCATGCACCGGCAGCCTCCTGCTGGGAGAACCACCTTCCTGTGGAACCACCTTCCATTTTCTGAACGAGCACCCAGAAGCACGGCAGCTGAGCTCACTGGGTCAGAACCGGCCCACTGATGTATTTGTCCTGGGACTGGAACCAGTACATGTCTGCCACCACTTACTGGGGAACGAGAGCATCACCGTAAAACTGCACACAATCACTCATCCGGAACCAGCGAGTCCAGCATTTCAAGCCTTTTCCTCTTAGCATCACGAGCAACTGAGGAAAATGATTTAGCAAATCAGTCAATAAACCTTCGTCCACACGGAACCAGAGAGCTGCATTTGTCTTGACGAACCAGGCCGGTGCCGGTGCCGGTGCCGGAGCCCGTCGCTCCCTCCGGAACACGTGGACGCGCAGCCTGGCGCTCTGCTTCCTTCAGAGCAGACTGGGAGAGAGAGAGCGCGAGCGGGTCCAACAGATGGGGCTGAGTCTGATGCAGCCATCTGTCTCTCAAGTGCAAGAAGATGAGTAACCGGGCCGGGCCTGAACAGATCCAGGCAGCAGAGGCCTGCGCTGCTGCGGGACGCGGCTGGGCCTCGTACCGAGCACTCGCAGCGGTTCTGTCTGTGACTCAGAGCGCCGGCCCACTCCGCCCTCCCTCCCTCCCACTCGGGCCGGGCCGTACCCCAGCGTGGGAGGCGGCGCAGCCCAGAACCAG
>NC_040899.1:1551196-1573696 GCF_900634795.4 Betta splendens | reverse complement strand
TATGTGAGGACGGAGTCTCTATGTGAGGACCGAGTCTCTATGTGAGAACGGGGCGTCTATGTGAGGACGGAGTCTCTATGTGAGGACAGAGTCTCTATGTGAGGACAGAGTCTCTATGTGAGGACGGAGTCTCTATGTGAGGACCGAGTCTCTATGTGAGAACGGGGCGTCCATGTGAGGACAGAGTCTCTATGTGAGGACACAGTCTCTATGTGAGAACGGGGCGTCTATGTGAGGACGGAGTCTCTATGTGAGGACAGAGTCTCTATGTGAGGACAGAGTCTCTATGTGAAGACAGAGTCTCTATGTGAGGACACAGTCTCTATGTGAGAACGGGGCGTCTATGTGAGGACGGAGTCTCTATGTGAGGACACAGTCTCTATGTGAGAACGGGGCGTCTATGTGAGGACAAAGTCTCTATGTGAGGACCGAGTCTCTATGTGAGAACGGGGCGTCTATGTGAGGACGGAGTCTCTATGTGAGGACAGAGTCTCTTGGTGAGGACGGGGCGTCTATGTGAGGATGGAGTCTCTGTGTGAGGACGGTGTCTTTGGGTGAGGAGGGGGCGTCTATGTGAGGACGGACTCTCTATGTGAGGACACAGTCTCTACGTGAGGACATAGTCTCTATGTGAGGACGGAGTCTCTGGGTGAGGACAGAGTCTCTATGTGAGAACGGGGCGTCTATGTGAGGACGGAGTCTCTATGTGAGGACAGAGTCTCTATGTGAAGACAGAGTCTCTACGTGAGGACACAGTCTCTGGGTGAGAACGGGGCGTCTGGGGGAGGTTCTCCCGCCTCCGGTCTGAGACCTGTCGTCTCAGCTGAGGCAGCGTCCTACGTTGTCGCACACTTCCCCCATCAGCCATTAGAATTAGCCTGGGAGGCTAATTTACCCATAAGGCACCTGGCCGCTGCTCGGAGCCCACGCTCGCCAGCGATGAGTGATCTCATCCTCAGGAGCAGCCTCTCCTGCTGACGCCGTCCTGCGCCCACCGCCTCTTCGCTGCCGCCCTTCTTCTTCTGGTGCCAGCTGTGTGTGCGTGTGTGTGGGCGTGCGAGGGTGAGGGAGGACCGCTCTGCGTGGGCCCGGCGCCGCTCGGGTCCGTCTCTCAGCGTGGTAATGGGCCTCTCTCTCCCCTCGGCGCGACGCGAGAGCTGTCATTTACATGGAGGTAATGGAGTGATGGAGAAGTGGATGGAGTCTGTGTGGGCGAACGGTGGCCCTTCTCTCCCTCCCTCCTTCTCTCCCTCGCTCCCTGTCTGCCTCTCCCTCCTTCTCTCCCTCTCTCTCTCTCTCCCTCACTACCTCGCTTCCTCGTTTCCCCCCTCCTTCACTCCCCCCTTTCTCTCTCGCTCCCTCTTCCCTTCGCTCCCTCACTACCTCGCTTCCTCGTTTCTCCCTCGCCCCCCCCCCTCTCCCTCTCTCCCTCTCCCCCTTTCTCCCTCCCTCTCCCCTCCTTCACTCCCCCCTCGCTCCCTCTCTCCCTCTCTCCCCCCTCCCTCTCTCCCTCTCCCCCTTTCTCCCCCCCTCTCCCCTCCTTCCCTCCCCCCTCGCTCCCTCTCTCCCCCCTCCCTCCTTCTCTCCCTCGCTCCCTGTCTGCCTCTCCCTCCTTCTCTCCCTCCCCCTCTCTCCCTACCGGACGCTCGCCCCCTCCCCCCCCCCCTCCTTCCCGACACCCACCGCCCCCCCCTCCTCTCCGCCCTCGCCCCTCTCCCCCTCCTCCCCCTTTCTCCCTCTCCTTCTCTCCCTCGCTCCCTCTCCCCCTTTCTCTCCCCCTTTCTCCCTCTCTCTATCTCTCCCTCTCTCCCTCTCGCCCTTGCTCCCTCTCCCCCTTTCTCTCCCCCTTTCTCCCTCCCTCCCCCCTCCTTCACTCCCTAACTCAGGTTATTCTTTTAGATTTGCTTGTCGGAGTCCGTTCTAGGCAGCGATCAGACACAGAGCGAAGGGACGACATCCAGCTGAGCTGTTCAGGGAGGAATGGAGCCGATGCTTGGTCATTACAGCGTGACCCGTCTAACCGTCCTATCAGAACCAGTAGCTCTCCTGTTGGATCGGACCGTCTCCGTCCTGGCTGATACCGACCTCTGCAGACCTGCTCTGTTTGTGGACTACAGGACAGACAGAACCCGCCTCGTCTTTCATGCTTCACGGGTCTGTTCAGTTCTGTGAGGCTCGGTTCCTTCCCACAGCCCAGAGCTTCAGTCGGGTCGGGGATCCTGCCGGTTCTGTGGTTGTGTACATTTAGTTACTGACTTTCTCCAACAGAACCAGAACCTTCAGGGCCACAGACGTCTGCCTGTCGTCGTGGCGACAGCTGAAACAATAAATGACCTCCAGAGTGTTGACTTTCTGAGAAAACAGCTGACAGGAAACTACAATGTTTTTCTCTTTCACAGAAATCAGATAGTGTTTGTGTCGTGCTGGTGTGAAGCAGGTACTTTTAAAGCAGAGGCGTCGCGCGTCGAGGGCTTTGATGGAGGGATTGTCCATGGGAAAGTCTGGGATGATTCTAGTGACAGTAAATGATACAGAACTCGCTTCCACAGCTTCATCGTCACTGAAGCAAAACAGAGACTAGAGAATTTCCAGAATTATTGAACTGGACCTGAGTGGGTCAGACTTGTACTTTTTTCTCCACATTCAAATGTGAACTTCATTCATGACGGAAGGTGAAGCTGCTGCAAAAAGCTTTGCTGACCTGTGTTGGTCGATGAGGATTCGTCGGAGGAGCTGCAGAGCGATCATGAAGCAGAGGAAGATTCCTGATGCAGGAAGCAGCTCTTCCGGGAGCAGGGTGGTCCCATCAGCCTGTCACTGACAGGAAACGCTCACCGCAAAGCAACGAGCACACACGCCACCTGACGCTGCCACACTCATTCCAGCTCAGCGTGTTACAATGACTCTGAGTGCGGGCAGGGACCCCCCCCCCCCCCCCCCACCTCTGCTCTGCACCT
Organism: Betta splendens; assembly: GCF_900634795.4. Lineage (NCBI taxonomy): Eukaryota > Metazoa > Chordata > Actinopteri > Anabantiformes > Osphronemidae > Betta > Betta splendens. Next base: position 1,570,739 of record NC_040899.1, on the reverse strand, counting down.
TCTACGTCGCCCTGCTGCCGGTGCTCAGTTCATCAACGCGACGGGTCAAGTGTTCAGGAGGAACTGCTTCGAAGCTTTAAGCACCAATAAAATAATAAAATCAGCCATCGTCTCCGTGGATGCAGAGGCTCTGCTCTGACCTGTTACCTTCTAACCAGGTAGAAGCTGTGGTGAATCATCTGCTGCTTCCAGCTCCAATCAACACATTCATCCACCACCAGCCCAACGCAGCGGCTGCTCTGCCTCCACGTCAGGGAGTCAGTGATGCCATGGATGCCATTGATCCTGAACTCACAGCTCGTTAACTCATCAGCTGTGAGCAGGTAATCATGGTAACGGTGTCTGAACCCACTGGAGGAACCTGATCAGCGTCTGCTGCTGCGATGCTGGGAAGCTTCGTGGTCATTCTTGATGATTAGATTCAGTTAGTGTAAAACCCCTCAGCTACAGTCTGACCCATTTGGGAAACCACCAAGTGTCAGTCATCAGTGACTCAGGACTCAGCGTGACAGTATTGGGTGTGAACCTGTCAGGAGAGAGAGAGAGCACATTGATGTGCTCAGTCTTCAGGCTCCTGGGACCTGGAGACCGAGGAGCCGGTTTGAAGCTCATCCACAGACTCGTTGTCTCCTCCTCCCCGTGAGTCACCCAGAGAAACCCCTGCCTGGGGGACGGATTGCATGGAGGAGGAAGAGGAGGAGGAAGGGGAGAAGGAGGAGGAAGAGGAGGAAAGGAAGAGGGGGAAGAAGAGGAGGAGGAAGAGGAGTAGAAGGAGGAGGAAGAGGTGAAGGAGGAGGAAGAGAAGAAGGAGGAGGAAGAGGAGCAGGAGGAGGAGGAAGAGGAAGAGGAGGAGGAAGAGGAGTAGGAGGAGGAGAAAGAGGAAGAGGAGAAGGAGGAGGAGGAAGAGAAGAAGGAGGAGGAAGAGGAAGAGGAGAAGGAGGAAGAGAAGAAAGAGGAAGAGGAGGAGGAAGAGGAGTAGGAGGAGGAGAAAGAGGAAGAGGAGAAGGAGGAGGAGGAAGAGGAGAAGGAAGAGGAAGAGGAGGAGGAAGAGAAGAAGGAGGAGGAAGAGGAAGAGGAGAAGGAGGAGGAAGAGAAGAAGGAGGAGGAAGAGGAGGAGGAGGAGGAGGAAGAGGAAGAGGAGAAGGAGGAGGAGGAAGAGGAGAAGGAAGAGGAAGAGGAGGAGGAAGAGAAGAAGGAGGAGGAAGAGGAAGAGGAGAAGGAGGAAGAGAAGGAAGAGGAAGAGGAGGGGAAGAGAAAAAGGAGGAAGAGAAGGAGGGGGTAAAAGAGGAGAGGAAGAGAAGGAGGAGAAGGAGGAAGAGGTGAAGGAGGAGGAAGAGAAGGAGGAGGAAGAAGGGGAGAAGGAGGAGGAGCAGGAGGAGGAAGAGAAGGAGGAAGAGTAGCAGGAGGAGGAAGTGGAGGAAGAGGAGAAGGAGGAGGAAGAGGAAGAGGAGGAGGAAGAGGAGCAGGAGGAGGAAGAGAAGGAGGAGGAAGAAGCGGAGAAGGAGGAGGAGGAGGAGGAGGAAGAAGAGGAAGAGGAGGAGGAGGAGGAGGAAGAGGAAGAAGAGGAAGAGGAGGAGGAGGAGGAGGAGGAAGAGGAGGAGGAGATAGAGGAGAAGGAGAAGGAAGAGAAGGAGGAGGAGGACTCACGGGGACCTTTGTGTGTCAGCTGCTCTTACACCTACGTCGTCCTCCACCCTAACTCTGTCCCCTGCTCTTCCTCCTCTTCCTCCTCTTCCTCCTCTTCCTCCCTTCACATGAACACAGTGTCTTAGATGTGTTCCAAATTTAACAGGGTTGTAGCTTCAAACTCCCTTTAGATTTTCAGATGACGTCACCTTACGTGATGGCGCTCACCAACCGACCTCCTGCTCCACGCGCTTCCAGCTCCTCATATTTGACCTCCTGGGAGTCCGGCCGGGTCCGAAGGGACTGACACAGAGCCAGCATCTGCTCTTTGGTGCTGATGCAGGCGCGTCCCACCTGCCGCCGCTCCTCAGCTGCTCTCAGGCTGTTTGTCTGGAAGTGTTTACGACAATCAGAGCAGGATGTTGGCTCCACTTGAGTATCAGCTCAGGAACCAGTGCAGCTTCTATTAACAGCAAATCCTGATGGAAATTGGAGGTTTGGAGGAGACAGGAGGAAAAAAAGAGTGCTGTTTGGTTTCCAGGCAACAGCGAACGCCGGCACAGACGAGCTGCAGGGCGGTTCCCACCTCCCACGTCTCCACATTCTCTCCTGAGGAATTTGACCCCCGACCTCTGCAAACGCCGGCGAAAGTCACAGCTAGTGTCACCCAGCGTCTGCAGACGCGAGCGGCTCCAGCTCCAGCTCCAGCTCTATCTCTATCTCTATCTCTATCTCTATCTCTATCTCTATCTCTATCTCCATCTCCAGCTTCAGCTCCATCTCCAGCTCCATCTACATCTTCAGCTCCAGCTTCAGCTCCAGCTCCATCTCCATCTCCAGCTTCATTTCCAGCTTCAGCTCCATCTTCAGTTCCATCTCCAGCTCCATCTTCAGCTCCAGCTCTAGCTCCAGCTCCATCTTCAGCTCCATCTTCAGCTCCAGCTGCAGCTCCATCTCCATCTCCAGCTCCAGCTTCAGCTTCAGCTCCATCTTCAGCTCCATCTCCAGCTACAGCTTCAGCTTCATCTTCAGCTCCATCTCCAGCTCCATCTCCAGCTACAGCTTCAGCTCCATCTTCAGCTTCAGCTCTATCTTCGGCTCCAGCTCCATCTCCAGCTTCAGCGCCATCTTCAGCTCCATCTCCATCTCCATCTCCAGCTCCATCTTCATCTCCATCTCCATCTCCATCTCCATCTCCATCTCCATCTCCATCTCCAGCTCCATCTTCAGCTCCAGCTTCAGCTCCATCTTCAGCTCCATCTTGAGCTTCAGCTCCATCTTCAGCTCCATCTCCATCTTCAGCTCCATCTTCAGCTTCAGCTCCATCTTCAGCTCCATTTCCAGCTTCAGCGCCATCTTCAGCTCCATCTCCATCTCCATCTCCAGCTCCATCTTCAGCTTCAGCTCCATCTTCAGCTCCATCTCCAGCTCCATCTCCAGCTTCAGCTCCATCTCCATCTCCATCTCCATCTCCATCTCCATTTCCAGCTTCAGCTCCATCTTCAGCTCCAGCTCCAGCTCCAGCTCCATCTTCAGCTCCATCTTCAGCTCCAGCTGCAGCTCCATCTCCATCTCCAGCTCCAGCTTCAGCTTCAGCTGCAGCTCCATCTCCATCTCCAGCTCCAGCTTCAGCTTCAGCTCCATCTTCAGCTCCATCTCCAGCTACAGCTTCAGCTTCATCTTCAGCTCCATCTCCAGCTCCATCTCCAGCTACAGCTTCAGCTCCATCTTCAGCTTCAGCTCTATCTTCGGCTCCAGCTCCATCTCCAGCTTCAGCGCCATCTTCAGCTCCATCTCCATCTCCATCTCCAGCTCCATCTTCATCTCCATCTCCATCTCCATCTCCATCTCCATCTCCATCTCCATCTCCAGCTCCATCTTCAGCTCCAGCTTCAGCTCCATCTTCAGCTCCATCTTGAGCTTCAGCTCCATCTTCAGCTCCATCTCCATCTTCAGCTCCATCTTCAGCTTCAGCTCCATCTTCAGCTCCATTTCCAGCTTCAGCGCCATCTTCAGCTCCATCTCCATCTCCATCTCCAGCTCCATCTTCAGCTTCAGCTCCATCTTCAGCTCCATCTCCAGCTCCATCTCCAGCTTCAGCTCCATCTCCATCTCCATCTCCATCTCCATCTCCATTTCCAGCTTCAGCTCCATCTTCAGCTCCAGCTCCAGCTCCAGCTCCATCTTCAGCTCCATCTTCAGCTCCAGCTGCAGCTCCATCTCCATCTCCAGCTCCAGCTTCAGCTTCAGCTTCAGCTCCATCTTCAGCTCCATCTCCAGCTCCATCTCCAGCTACAGCTTCAGCTTCATCTTCAGCTCCATCTCCAGCTCCATCTCCATCTCCAGCTACAGCTTCAGCTCCATCTTCAGCTTCAGCTCTATCTTCGGCTCCAGCTCCAGCTCCATCTCCAGCTTCAGCGCCATCTTCAGCTCCATCTCCATCTCCAGTTCCATCTTCAGCTCCATCTTCAGCTCCATCTTCAGCTTCAGCTCCATCTTCAGCTCCATCTCCAGCTTCAGCTCCATCTTCAGCTCCATCTTCAGCTTCAGCTCCATCTTCAGCTCCATCTTCAGCTTCAGCTCCATCTTCAGCTCCATCTCCAGCTTCAGCTCCATCTTCAGCTTCAGCTCCATCTTCAGCTACAGCTCCAGCTACAGCTCCAGCCTCGTCTGCAGAGCAGCGGACGAGGCCTCGCTCCATCGGGACTCACTCGCTGTGAACAGGAGTGTGAACGAAGAACGAGGCCGCGCTACATTGTGGACTTTTACAAGCAGCCTGGAACGTTCCAGCGGAACCTCGCGCCTCCTCTCGACTTCAGCATATTCTGAGGTGACGCAGCACCAGGCAGCGCTTCCAGATCAGCGGCTCCGTGGGACCGGAACCTGCCTGGTCCGGGTCCGTCCCCAGCAGAGTCGGGTTTCACCCACTTTCGGGTGTGAGTCGTCCTCCGTCTCATTGCCTTTTTATGGCTTTCATGTGTTCGGGTCCTGACAGTGATCACAGTCTGACTGTGAACATGATCATCTCTCAAATCACAGATAATTGAGCTGCAGCTCAGTCAGAACTTTAATGTTTTTCCTTCTCAGCCTCGTTTTTATTTTATCTCAATACTTTCACCGCCCCTGAAATATCACATTTAAATTTATTCATTGTGTTCAGCGAGGATGAAGCCTGTGCCAGTAAATCATTCTTGTCCATTAGAAGCCTGGAATATGGTAAAAGTGGCTTTAGACGAACGTGAACGAGCTCGTACCACGGCTCATCCAGATCCACCAGTGGAAACGCACACGTACGTCCACGCTGGTGCAGAGGTGTGGAGAGCTGACCTGAGGCCTGCTGATCGAGCTCCAAGAGCTCCAGCACGTTACGTAAGGCAGCAGCGAGAGCTCGTCAGATCCTCCTACAGACGCCTGAGCAGTCACGACTAGCGCCGACGTCCTCCATCCATCCACTCAGAGCAGTTAACACCGACCTCACACACACGCACACGCACGCATGCACACACACTAACAAACACACACACACGCACATACACACTAACAAACACACACACACACACACACGCACGCACATGCGCACACATGCACACATGCACACACACACACACACTGACAAACACACACACACACACACACGCACACACACACACACACTGACAAACACACACACACACACACACGCACACACACACACACACTGACAAACACACACACACACACACACACGCACACACACACTGACAAACACACACACACACACATGCACACACGCACACATGCACACACGCACACGCACACACGCACACACGCACACATGCACACACGCACACATGCACACACACACACACACACACTGACAAACACACACACACACACACGCACACACACACACACACACTGACAAACACACACACACACACACACACACACACACACACACACACACACACACACACACACACACACACACACACCGCAGGCCTGGGACCCTGCGTGTGAGTGCTGCTGCCTCCCTCAGTCTCAGCTCCCTCGTCCTCTTACACGTGTTCCGCCCGTCTCACCGTGGACCTGCAGCCTTCGAACCTCGGCACCTCGGGCTGTAGAAGGCTGTAGCTGAGAATAGCAGACGGATCCTGCCCACCATGGGATGTGCTCATGCAGCCGTGTCTGCAGGGAGAACGATGAACCCTGATGAATAAATATGAAGATAACCTGCACCTCTGCTCTTCTTTCCTCCAGTCTCACATATGCTGCGCTGAAGAGAAAACACATCTCCCATTTTCAGCAGAAGCCTCTCGGCCATTGTGTTGGTGCTGTTTGTGTGAGTACAAGTGAGTGAATGTGTGCGCACACATGGTTGTGTAGCGGCTGTGTGCGTGTGGGCGGCTGTGTAGGAGTGTGCAGTAGCTTTTGACAGAGCCTCCAGTAGCGAGTATTTGCAATCTTTTGTTTTATTCTCCATCTCCCGCTCGGTAATGACACCTACAGAGCGGCGCCGCGCTCGTGTGCCCGTGCCCCTGAACGAATGCACAACAAAAAGCCTCTTTAGGACTCGCCTCGCGGGTCGCCGTCCTCATCGCCAGCAGCTGCTGCACGGTGATCATTAAAAGGGCTTTTTCTGCATTTTAATAAAGCACAGGCAGCTTGATGCTTTATCTGCAGTCGGCTCCAACAGAACCCGTTTCATGAATCGTATCAGCAGCGTCTGCGCGTCCTGGGCACGGATCTCCAGCGTTGGGGGGGGTTAGATGTGTGTGTGTGTGTGTGTGTGTGTGTGTGTGTGTGCGTGCGTGCGTGCGTGCGTGCGTGCGTGCGTGCGTGTGTGTGTGTGCGTGGGGGGGTCCACAACAAAGTGCTGCAACGGGAACGACGAGACGAGAGACAGAGGAGAGTGTTTTCACCAGAACCCACATTGGATCCAGCACCTTTACGTGATGATAAAAGTTGGTCTGGGGAGAAAGCGGAGCCGTCGCAGCCTGATCCTCATCTTCATCATCATCATCTTGTCTCAAGTCTTGCATCATTTGCTGTCACCACATAATGTTGCAGAGCGTCAAATTCACTAATGAAATTCCCACTTTTATTTTGTAGTCTGGGACGGGAGCGTCTTTTCCTTCTGGAGCATTGTGCTCAGCTCTAAATGTGTCTCTTCTTTGTAGAATCGAGCATTGAAGCCCAAGATAAAATGATACAGACATAGATTTTTTTTAATAAACATAATTCAATTTCAGATCATGGTTCTGTTCTCAGCTACTGATCCTGTGAAGTCCCACCCGGTGTCCAGAGCCTGTTTCTACTGTAGCACACTGACAGAACCGAGCTTGAGGCTCGGACCCGAGTGTGCTGAGCAGGTACAAGCTTCCCCGCGGTGCGTCTGCGTGTCTGCCCCGTCGCTGATCATCAGGAGAACAACAGCAGCACACGTTCCCTCACACCCACTCCATCATCAGAGATCCAGAGACCTCCATCATGTGGAAGCAGTTCTTATTGCAGCTGAACATTGGTTCAGTTTCAGTGCTTTACTTCCTGCCTCCAGCACCATCACATCACACACAAACTCAGCTGAAGCGTCCTTCAGGCCGAGGTCAAAGGTCGGTCCAGAAGCCTCCGTCCCGGTGAAGGTGCAGTGGTAAAGTGAAGCGGCGCCGGCTGCTCGTACGTCCAGTTAATCGTGCAGACGCCGTGTGAAGCGCAGACATTTGCTCCACGCAGCGAGATGTGAAGTCAATGATGGGTTGTGTAATAATGGAAGCATATTTCTGCCTCATTGAAGCTGCCAAAGCTCAGCTCACAGCTTCTCTCAGCTTCCACGCTCTGTGCCCGATCCGCATGGCAGCATTTCATTGGTCGGCAGGCGCCAACCTACGCGTGCGTCTGAGGGCGACGCCCGACATGGAGGTCAAAGACAGACCAGGCTCCTGCACGATGTGAAGGATGAAAACATGCTCTTTATGCAGACGGCGCTGGAGGAGCTTGAGGCTTCGGACCAGAGCGGCCTCAGTGCGTGGGAAGCCGGGCCGAGCGGCACCGCTGGCTAGGCGAGTATGTGCTGCGGATCCTCAATTAGCAGAAACCGTTAGCATCCCTTAGCGACTGTTAGCGTCTGAACGTGACAGTTAGCGTACATTAGCGTATGTTAGCATAAGTTAGCGTACGTTAGCGACCATTAGCTCCCACCTCTCTGCCTGTGACCTCTCTGACCCCCACCAGGCCTGACTGCAGCATTGGTCCAACCAAAGTCTAACCTTCGTGGTGGCAGAAAATCTCAAATGAATCATTTTGGGGAATTTACAGAGAACCTTTTGCAGAATGTCAGATCAGACAAGAAAGCTCTTGATGCTTTGGAGTGGTTTGCATCAGTAGCGGTCCTTGGTTGGAAAGGACACAAGGCGTCAGAGGGTCAGAACCAGCGACGTTGCTGTAACATGTAAACACAGCTTCATCACACGTTGCCGTGATCGACGGCAGCGGTCTGATGTGTGACCGGGTTGAAGCCGTGGGCGGATGTGGAGGAATGAGTCTGGACTTGAGGTGTCGGAGCGGTTCTTTGCTGTGGGATGATGCTATCTGCTATTCATTCGTGGCACGTCAGGTTGCGAGCGGTTTGGCCACAGGCTACGTCCCATTCTTTGGCCGTGTGTCACAGGTGTGTGTCTGCATACTGAGGATTTCTGGAGTTTCTGGCAGCGTGTGGGAGCAGAGAGAGCACCTGGCTCAGAGGTGAGTCACCGGCGCAGGCGCTCGGCTGACATTTAGTTCTAATGAAGCACTGGCAAGATAATGGCAGCTATTGGCACTAGCAGGCGCACGCACACGCACACATGCGCGCACGCACGCACACGTGCGCGCCCGCGAAAAGCCGTCCTCAACACTTACCTCTGCGGAACCCGTGCTTCAGACCCTGACTCATGCACATTAAGGCAGAGGACGCGGAGGAGGCAGGCGCGTTTCGAGGCCCAGACAAGATGACAGTCAAAAGGACACTTAGAGGCGAGCGGCGGCGCCGGCAGGAGGCCGGCGAGGGCCGGACGAGGTAACGAGGTGACTAATGCAGGTGAGGCTGATTAGTGACAGACCGCGGGAGGAAGGAGCTGCTCGCCGGCTGGAGAGTGAAGCTGAGCTGCAGTAGATGAACAGCGGGGCTTTCTCACTGCATGTGCAATAATAACAGGCATGCAGCTCATCAGCATATATAAGGTCAGCGTGCTTCCCCTCAGACGCACCATCGAATGTCCCTGACTCACTGTGGTTTCCCTCCAGCGTGTGTGTGTGTGTGTGTGTGTGTGTGTGTGTGTGTGTGTGTGTGTGTGTGTGTGTGTGTGTGTGTGTGTGTGTGTGTGTGTGTCAGGCCTTTAGCTTCCTGGCTAACTGGTGCTAGCGGCTCAGTGTGGACTCTGGGCCTCCCGCTGCAGATCACATCTCCACACACGCATGCACGCTCATATGTACGCACACACACACGCATACACACACACTTATAAGTACGCACACACACACACGTACGCACACACACACGCACACGCACACATATGTACGCACACACGTACGTACGTACACACACACACACACGCACACGCACACACACACACACACACACACACATACGTACGTACGCACACACATACGTACGTACGCACACACATACGTACGTACGTACACACACACACGCACACACACACATACGTACACACACACACACACACACACACACACACACACACACACACACACACACACACACACACACACACATACACACACCAATATGTACGCACACACACAAACACGCACACATGCACGCACACACATACGTATGCACACACACACAAACACGCACACATGCACGCACACACATACACGCACGTACACACGCACACACACACACCAGTAACACAAAGAACAAAAAGCCTCATTTCTTTAACCTCTGTCAGAGTTTTGAAGTTTCTGACACGCTCTCAACGCCCATGTGGTTTTGGGAAATTCTGCTTTCTTCCTCTTTTGTTCTACCTCCCGCTGCAGCACCTCCACCCCCTCCTCCCCCCACAACAGTCACCATTTGCTGATTGTCAGCTTGCGCGAGGACCACAATGACTTCATGAGCGACTGCGCCGTGGTCGTGTTAAGCAGGAGAGCCCTTGAAGGCCGGTTGCCACGGTAACGGCGAGGCCAGGCGTCGCCGCCCTGTGTCGGTGTCCGACCGGCGCACAGCGTTTGCGTTGATCCTCGCTCGCGGCTGTTGTGTAGCATTAGTGGCCGTCGCCGTGTTTGTCTTTGCTCTGGTGATGGAGAGACGTTCGTCCTTGAATCTCCATTAAACGCGATGCTTTTCATCCAACTCCAACTCGACAGTGCTTTTCACCAGGTTGTCACGCCCTCCTCATTGTGCTGCTATTTGACGCGGAGAGAAAACCTGACAGTCACTTCTCCGGCGTGGACCTTTCTAAATAATGTTTTAATTTTACTTTCCATTGAATGGGTTTTCTCTGCTTGTTGTTGTTGCTGCAGGCGAAGCCCGTGTTTGAGTGGTGGAGGTGAAAACCATTATAAGATGTGTCGGCGGGAGGAGAGGGGGGCGAGTGGCTGTGTGGTGCCGATGAGTGGGCTGCCGTGCATTCTTTTGGCCTTATTCACTGACTGAGCGTGGGCAGCTAATTCGTGTTTGCGTTCACAGGGTTTACCTAAGGGGGGAAATGTTTTATTATGCGCTGTCTTTGAAATCGATGACTAATTGCGCTTCCTTTCTCTGGCTCCCGCGTCGCTCAGCGCGGTCCCTCCTGGACCCGGACCCGAGGGACGCGGCTTCTGGTTCTGCTGCAGAACAGAGACTCTGATGAAGTCACATCCTGCTTTTTAGATGTGTTTTACTGCAGCAGCTGAAGCACAAAGCGCTCAGGACAGTAACACAGACGCGGCCTTGGGAGCCGCAAAGAGAAGAAAGCGCCTCAGAAACGAGGAGAGTGCGATCGAGCAGAGAAGCGCATTCTCGCAACATGAGTCACTTTCGAGTGAAAGCTTTGTAATTTAAGCCACACACGGCGAAGGACGACGAGCGATGGATGGAACCGCGGCGCAGATGCCGTCACCGGCTCCAGCTACCGAACCAGAGGTGGTCCAGTATGTGGTGGACCCGGTTCCACCTCATAGGTGACAGAACGTGGCCCTTCAGCCCTTTGTTTCCACTGTGGAAATAAGACCCCGCTTCACACAGACACGAGCGGCGGCGGCGCTTCCTCTCAGACGCTGGACTAAAGATGGCGGCGGCGCTTCCTCTCAGACGCTGGACTAAAGATGGCGGCGGCGCTTCCTCTCAGACGCTGGACTAAAGATGGCGGCGGCGCTTCCTCTCAGACGCTGGACTAAAGATGGCGGCGGCGCTTCCTCTCAGACGCTGGACTAAAGATGGCGGCGGCGCTTCCTCTCAGACGCTGGACTAAAGATGGCGGCGGCGCTTCCTCTCAGACGCTGGACTAAAGATGGCGGCGGCACTTTCCTCTCAGACGCTGGACTAAAGATGGCGGCGGCGCTTCCTCTCAGACGCTGGACTAAAGATGGCGGTGGGCGCTTCCTCTCAGACGCTGGACTAAAGATGGCGGCGGCTTCGTGCAGCCGGTTGCTGGCTGCTGCCTCGAAGGCAGGCTCCACCAGCTCCTCACGGATGGAGGCACTAGTGAGGATCTGGGACCGCGTGGGTTAGACAGACGCACGCACACGCACGCAGTCCATCCACTTGACAGCTGGTGTTTTTCATAAAATGGTCAGTCGGCTTTTTGTGCTTCGCCTCCAGGAACAAAAACACAGACACGTGTCGTGAGTCACCGCCGTGTGTCATAGTGGAGGATGGCATCAGCCGCTCACACAGGACACAGATCCAGTCCCAACAAACAGAACCGCACCAGGTGAGTGACCTGGAGGAGGACCTTATCCGATCTGAGACTGAAACAACTTCCACAAACAAACTTCACTCAAGTGTTTGTACCATTTGTTGCAACAAAATGGTGGCGCAGCTGACGCCGTGCTGTGGGTCGGCCCGTCAAAACCAGTGTTGGGCTCACGCTATTGTTCAGCTGAAACATTAATACCCACAGGATGCAACAGAACCTCATTCCTGGATCACACACTGCTGTGGAGGAAGATGGAGGAGGAAGAGCTGAGTTCTGACCTGCTTTCTACTGAGGGAAGTGACACTTCCTGTGTGACCAGCGCCAAAAGCTTTGATCTGCTGGATGGACGGGCGGAGGGGGCGGGGCTACGCTCCCAGCCTCAGCCTCAGCCTCAGCCTCAGCCTCAGCCTCAGCCTCAGCCTCAGCCTCAGCCTTATCCTCAGCCTCAGCCTTATCCTTATCCTCAGCCTCATCCTCATCCTCAACCTCATCCTCAGCCTTAGCCTTATCCTTATCCTCAGCCTTAGCCTTAGCCTCAGCCTTAGCCTTAGCCTTAGCCTCAGCCTTAGCCTTAGCCTCAGCCTTAGCCTTATCCTCAACCTCAACCTCAGCCTTAGCCTTAGCCTCAGCCTTAGCCTTAGCCTCAGCCTTAGCCTTAGCCTCAGCCTCAGCCTCAGCCTCATCCTCAGCCTCAGCCTTATCCTCAGGCTTAGCCTCAGCCTCAGCCTTAGCCTCAGCCTCAGCCTCAGCCTCAGCCTCAGCCTCAACCTCAGCCTCAGCCTTATCCTTATCCTCAGCCTTATCCTCATCCTCATCCTCAGCCTCATCCTCAGCCTCAGCCTTATCCTCAGCCTTATCCTCAGCGTTATCCTCAGCCTTATCCTTAGCCTCAGCCTCGGCCTCGGCCTCAGCCTTATCCTCAGGCTTAGCCTCAGCCTCAGCCTCAGCTTCAGCCTTATTCTCAGCCTCAGCGTTATACTGAGCCTCAGCCTTAGCCTCAGCCTCAGCTTCAGCCTCAGCGTTATCCTTAACCTCAGCCTTAGCCTTAGCCTTAGCCTCAGCCTCAGCCTCAGCCTTAGCCTTAGCCTCAGCCTCAGCCTTAGCCTCAGCCTCAGCCTCAGCCTCAGCTTCAGGCTCAGTCTTATCCTTAGCCTCAGCCTCAGCCTCAGCCTTAGCCTTATCCTCATCCTCAGCCTTAGCCTTAGCCTTATCCTCAGCCTTAGCCTTAGCCTCAGCCTCAGCCTCAGCCTCAGCCTCAGCTTCAGGCTCAGTCTTATCCTTAGCCTCAGCCTCAGCCTCAGCCTCAACCTCAACCTCAGCCTCAGCCTCAGCCTTAGCCTTATCCTCAGCCTCAGCCTCAGCCTCAGCCTTATCCTCAGCCTCAGCCTCATCCTCAGCCTCAGCCTTATCCTTATCCTCAGCCTCATCTTCATCCTCAACCTCAACCTCAGCCGTAGCCTTAGCCTTAGCCTTATCCTCAGCCTTAGCCTTAGCCTCAGCCTCAGCCTTAGCCTTAGCCTTAGCCTTAGCCTTAGCCTCAGCCTCAGCCTTAGCCTTATCCTCAACCTCAACCTCAGCTTCAGCCTTATCCTCAGCCTCAGCGTTATACTGAGCCTCAGCCTTAGCCTCAGCCTCAGCTTCAGCCTCAGCGTTATCCTTAACCTCAGCCTTAGCCTTAGCCTTAGCCTCAGCCTCAGCCTTAGCCTTAGCCTCAGCCTCAGCCTCAGCCTTAGCCTTAGCCTTAGCCTCAGCCTCAGCCTTAGCCTTAGCCTCAGCCTCAGCCTCAGCCTTAGCCTTAGCCTTAGCCTTAGCCTTATCCTCAGCCTCAGCCTTAGCCTCAGCCTCAGCCTCAGCCTCAGCCTCAGCTTCAGCCTTATCCTCAGCCTCAGCGTTATACTGAGCCTCAGCCTTAGCCTCAGCCTCAGCTTCAGCCTCAGCGTTATCCCTAACCTCAGCCTTAGCCTCAGCCTTAGCCTTAGCCTCAGCCTCAGCCTTAGCCTCAGCCTCAGCCTCAGCCTCAGCCTTAGCCTTATCCTCAGCCTTAGCCTTATCCTCAGCCTTAGCCTTATCCTCAGCCTTAGCCTTAGCCTCAGCCTCAGCCTTAGCCTCAGCCTCAGCCTTAGCCTCAGCCTCAGCCTCAGCCTCAGCAGCGTGGAGGCCTCAGGTCACAGCCAGACCCGGACAAACACCAGCAGCAGAGTTCAGCGTTAGTGACGTCAGGCTGTGACAGATGAAGGGAGGAATTACGGCTCAAATTAAAGAGCTCCAACTGCAGCTTCACCCGGCGCCGATGTTTCTGTCTACAAACCCTGCTGCCTTTCAAGGAAGGACCTTGAAAACATGGGTGTCTTCAAAGGCCTTTTTCAGAGACACAAGGTCTCTCTCTGCCACGGGTTTTGTGCTGTGGAGAAAAGCAGTAATGGGAGAGGGAATGCTTCAGCTTCTCCTTTCAAAGAAAGTCACATATTTCTAAATGAAAGGCCTTTGGCAACAAGGCTGCAATCATGTTGCTCTGAAAAGGCTGTCTGCCCTTTGGCCTCAGGTATCTCTTATAGACGCGCAGGACGAGGAAGGAGCCGACAAATGAGAAAAAGCTCTGCTGGCTCCTCTTCATTCCCCGCCTGCTCCTTCCTCTGCTCCTTCTCCTTCAGCGAATCCGTCCATTATCCATCTAATCACCCATCGCACATATTTGAGCAGGAGTTAGCGGCTAATGCCGGAGCATTGTTTCCCACGCTGCACATCCAGGGGTTAACAGCAGCGTAGGAGTAGTTTCGATCCGTCAGGTAGGTCAGGTTTCTCCTAGCGCGGCTGCATACCTGTGTGTGTGTGTGTGTGTGTGTGTGTGTGTGTGTGTGTGTGTGTGTGTGTGTGTGTGTGTGTGTGTGTGTGTGTGTGTGTGTGTGTGTGTGCATGTATGTGCATGCTTCTACAGAGACATGAAAGGAATCAGAGCGTCCCAGACAACAAATATGAGACCACAGCCAGGCAGATTTCTGGAACCAACAACGCTCGGCTAGAAGTTTTCCACCGGCTGAAACTCGCTGGTTTCCTTCAGTTCAGACCAAACTCCAAATGAAGTCCTGACCTTTGAAACACTACTCTTAAAAAGGCTCCAGCTCAAAGGTCAAGTGCGTCTCACAGTCTGAGGGGAGATGCACTGAGCGCCGGTGGTGAAGCACCATGAGGACATTTGGACCTCAGTCCCTTCTCTCCCTCGTGATGGAGGACGTCTGGGTCCGGTGCGGTGCGGTCGGGTGAGTGGTGGAACCCAGCTTGAAGGTCCTGTTAACGCTGCAGCAAAGCTTCAACAGAAGCGAAGGCTGCTTTCTCCTGTCGTCTGCAACCTCCACAGCCTCACACCTTGTGTAATCCCTTTGGCGGCGGATGCTGTTTGAACAGAGCGGGCTTTGACGTGGGGCCTCCGGGGGCCTGTGCGTGTGTGTGTGTGTGTGTGTGTGTGTGTGTGTGTGTGTGTGTGTGTGTGTGTGTGTGTGTGTGTGTGTGTGTGTGTGTGTGTGTGTGTGCTTCTTTGAGCTTCTGGCCATGGGAACAATGGTCCTTTAGAATGCGGGGTTACTGGTGCGCTGACCCCTGGCAAATACGAGCCATGTTCTGGCATTCCAGGCCTGATTGGCACTTTGAGCCTGCAGAGAGCTCAAAGGACACACAGGAAATGTGACCAGTGTAATTGGTTATATATTAGCGGAGCATTCTCCCGTTTAAATGATGGAACATTCTTAAGTGACACTTAGGTGGATGGGCAGGGATTCCACCGGCTACGGGAGGGAGGGAGGGAGGGGCTTTACCTCCGTGGTGGTGAACGGGTCACAGTGCGATGACCCCCTGAAGCGTGGCCGTCGAGGAACGTCCCGAGCCGGAGCTTGAGTGACCATTTTGACCTGGGCGCCTGCAGTTCACGGACCACGTGTCACGTGGTGTGCGGTGTTTGTGCCTGTTTGAGCACAACAGATACCTGTCAAAATAAAAGCACGTAGGTGTGTGTGTGTCACACACTACAGGTTCTGTCCTGAGGCTCAGCGGCAGCGGATCAGCACCGGAACAACACGGAACAACACCTGCGCACACACACACACACACACACCTGCGCACACACACACACACACCTGCGCACACACACACACACCTGCGCACACACACACACACACCTGCGCACACACAAACACACACACACACCTGCGCACACACACACACACACCTGCGCACACACACACACACACACACACACACACACACACCCTGCGCACACACACACACACACACACACACACCTGCGCACACACACACACACACACACACACACACCTGCGCACACACACACACACACACACACACACACACCTGCGCACACACACACACACACACACACACCTGCGCACACACACACACCTGCGCGCACACACACACACACACACACACACACACACCTGCGCACACCCACACACACACACACCTGCGCACACACACACACACACACCTGCGCACACACACACACACCTGCGCACACACAAACACACACACACACCTGCGCACACACACACACACACCTGCGCACACACACACACACCTGCGCACACACACACCTGCGCACACACACACACCTGCGCACACACACACACACACCTGCGCACACACACACACACACACACACACACACACACACACACACACACCTGCGCACACACACACACACCTGCCCACACACACACACACACACACACACACCTGCGCACACACACACACACACCTGCCCACACACACACACACACACACACACACCTGCGCACACACACACACTGACACACACCTGTCAGACCACCCACCCATCACACCACTGACAGCTGAGACAAATATGACCTGATATTATTCAATGTGGGTTTCAGAAATTGAAAGTGTGCATTTAAGAAAAGTTGACGTGCGGTCGATCGGAGTCCTAATAACAACATCGGCTGACCTGAGATCAGCCCTGAGATCAGCCCTGAGGTCAGACCTGAGATCAGCTGATGTCGTTATTAGGACTCGTGCTTTACTTCTGACTGCTCTCGGTTTATTATATGACAGCACCGGAACCTGAGGAGACCCGTTCAGGGGCCCGTCCTCCTGCTGATTAGTAGAAGCTGACAGGCTTCAAGGACGTGGAGAATTATAAGAATAAGAATAAGAATAAGAATAAGAATAAGAATAAGAATAAGAAAACCTTTAATAGTTCCGCAGTGGGGAAATTACGTCTCACAACAGCAGTACAGCTGAGCGAGAATACAGGTACAGAACAGTTTGTGTTGGCACAGTACAAAGCAGTACAGTACAGTTAGAGTGAGCATGAGGTCATTGCAGGGTTATTGCACAGTAATGGGTATAAGATTTGTACCGGTAACAACATACATGATTATCAGCCACAACGCAGTGAAAGGCTGAACATCTCAATAACAGACAGTTGTGGCACAGCTCATCTAATGTCATGGATCGGAACCAGAGACACAGCAGGTCCAAGGTTCTGCACTAAAACGCTCTGAAGCAAACCAGCCCACCAGGTCAGTCCGGGTCACGGCCCACAGCCGGACCAACAGCTCCCTCTAGTGGCTGCGTGTTGGTACAGCCACTCCCTCCTTCCCACAGGCTGCAGGCTGCGGTCCCACAGGTGGCGCTGTGCAACAAGCCAGCGGAACCGGAACCAGAAGCATGCGTGTTAAAGGGCCCATATCATGCAAAATCCACTTTTTAGACATTTTGGAGCGTCCCTATGACTCTATGGGTCACATATACACACACTGAGCACGGTAGAAATGCATTTCCTGCTTTTTTCACATTTTGAAAACGTAAATTTTCTCATCCAATGAAAACAGCCACGACCTACTCTGAGGCCGTTCCCCGGGTTTCGTCATACTGGTTGAAAGTTCTCCTTGCAAATCCTGAACCACCACTCCCACAATGATCCCGAACCAAAACTGGACTTCCGCCATTTCCCCCCTCTCACTCACCGTGAACAGACCAGCACGGCAGCGCCCAAGTCCTCCCATAGAAATAGTTCGGTTCTTGGGTGTTCTACCAACACCAAAGTCTATTCACTTTAACAAGGGATCAACAAGTGAGGATTTGTGGGTCACTTTTATTTTTAACGGACCGGTGCCAGAAACACTGCCTCAGCATTTATACGTATGTGCATTTCAAACGAGGGTGCGTACAATGCTGGATTTGTTTCACGGCTCCTGTTGGAAAAAAAGGACCTATTCCTACAGTCCGTCATCCACTCACTGAAGTAAGTACATGCTTGATATTTATAATGTTTTAAAATGTTAGTTTGTCCGTTTAAAATATAGTAACCTATGTGTGAGTCAAGTTACTAGCTAGCTATGCTAACGGCTACAGCCAGTCGACCGAGCCTTTGTCCCCTTCAAATGTGCTCATGTGGGCTCCTGCAGCCACACCTGTGTGGAGAAAAGCTAATGATTATCGTAACGGCGTCGAGCGGCTACAGGCAGGGAGCGGTGGGTCTAGCGTCTGTCCTTTTTCTGTAATCGCATACACCTGCGGGGAACAGCTGATCGTTATCGCCCTTCCAGCGGCGACAGACAGGAAGCGGTGGATCTAGCTCGCTGTAGTAAGTTTGTGCTTGATACTTGTGATATCTAAATATGTTAGTTGGGTCTGTTTAAAATGCAGTTACCCACATGTGAGACAAGCTAATCGCTAGCATCGCTAACGGCTACAGTGAGTCAACTGAGCCTTTGTCCCTTTCAAATGTGCTACTCTGAGTTGGGCGCAATCACACACCTGTGTGGGGAACAGCTAATAGCGATGGGCCTTCGATCGGCGACAGGCAGGAAGCGGTGGATCGAGCTTTTGTCCTGTTGACGTGCTGCCGCTCCTGTTTGTGTTGCGTTAGCCGTTAGCATGTCTTTAGGCCTTTGCACTTTAGAGCGACAGCTGGTCGATCGCTACAAAAAGAACCTGCAGATGAACACGGCTATGTTTGTTATTAACCCGTCCTGTCCAGCCTAAATCAACTTGTGATTTGGGGTTATGTCATTGTTCTATCAACAACATGATTAGTTGGAATGATTACTGTGTTGTGTTTCAAGCTTAGTTGCTAATTAGTCACATCTCTACAATACCTGCTGCTTATCTGGTCAGTTACCGATAGCTTGTCTACCATGCCATTATTTGTAGGACCAATACAATTTACAGTAAATGTAACAGTCTTTCTATACTGTAGGAGGGCAAATCCCAGTTGCCCACATGCAAGAGGCTGTCAAACGAGAATCACTGCAGACTGTTGGTACACAGACATCTGCTGCCCACTCAGGAGTGAAGGTATGTAAGTTTGTATGTACCAACAGTAAGATAGGTAATAGAAGATTTTAATTGGTATATACTGTTTAGATTTTATATTTGAATTGTAACAACTGTTTATCTGTTTTTTTAGCACAGACAGGCCTGTCCTCTTGTTTGGTTTAATTTTTTGTCTGGAATTGTGTGTTCTTACATTAGAGAAGGTTTTGACCTACATAATAATTAACATTTCACTAATCTACAATTCTGATTGCAGTACCTTTTCTTTTGAGGTGATGGTGGGACAGCCACAGCTTCCATCTGGTAGAGGACTGCTTCCGCTCAGTCTTCCAAATAGTGATAGAACAAGGATCACCACATCTCCCTGTTTACCCTACTTTCATGCATTTCGTCTGCAGGGCCCTGCAAAAGCTTCTCCTTCGTCCTCAAACCCCCAGACTTCTTAATTAACTCAGTAACCTATACATTGCACATTGGAGTTGAAGGTAACAGTTTGTTCTAGCTTTGGATAGTGGTGTATTTTTTTGGTTTACAATAAGTTGGCTTTAACTATTATGTTTTCACTGAACTCTGTTTCTGAAGGGTAAACTTATTGGGAAATCATGTATTGAAATTACATTTTTTCTTTCTTTCTAATATGGTAAGCTATAAAGTTGAAGCGGCCATAAATAAAACGCATATAAATTATATATAAATAAAGTTAAAAAAATTCTTAATGAGTGTTG